>NC_043958.1:20051423-20341423 GCF_902148855.1 Sphaeramia orbicularis | reverse complement strand
AGAAAGAGGCAGACAAAATGAGAGGGAGGGAAAGAAGAGAGATGAAACACAGAGGAGAGAGAGAGAGAGAGCTGAAAGGGGAAAGAAGCAGTCTGACTAAGCATGACGAGCCCTGTATGAAACAGCAATAGGCTGCGTACCGACCGCTTCTCAGATTGATTTATAAATGTGAGCTGACAGCTGAAGACGAGTGAAAACAAACTTTCTGGTTTTGCTGCCAACAGTCGTCAGAGACTCGCAGGCATATTATTCACTGTCATGTGATGCAACTTGTAACAGTGATTCGAATCCCAGTGGATTTGTCTGCAGAAATCGAATAATAATAAAAAAAAAAAAAAAAAAAAGAGCTTATTGGTAGTGATTCTTAACCCGTAAAGACTCGGTGTTAGTTTTGTGTTCAATTTTTCTCTATATTTAACCTTTCTTAAGTGATTTGTCACCATGTATTGTAATATTATTGTATTTAGTTTGGGTTTTTTCTGTATAAATTATGTAAATTTCCTATATTTTGTTCACTGATCACGTAGATGTTCATTAACAGTCGAGGGTGTCAAACTTGTTTTAGTTCAGATTCCACATACAGCTTCATACGATCTTAAGTAAAATAATCAAAGAACAAGAAAGCACTCGGAGAGCACAGACCTCTGCCAAGACAGATCTGCCCCCGCCCAGCCCCCCCTTCATTTTGTTCATTATTGTGTTCATTTTTCTTCATTTTCTTCATTATTTTCTTCATTTTTGGTCATTTTGTTCATTATTTTCTTCATTTTTCTTCATTTTGTTTTTATATTTTCTTCATTTTGTTCATTGTTTTCTTTATTTGTTTTTATATTTTCTTCATTTTGTTCATTGTTTTTTTTTCCATTTTGTTTATATTCATTTTTGTTCATTTGTTCAATATTTTCTTCATTTATGGTCATTTTGTTTTCATATTTTCTTCATTTTTCTTCATTTTTTTCATCATTTTCTTAATTTTTCTTAATTGTGTTTTATATTCATTTTTCTTAATTTTGTTCAATATTTATATTTTCTTCATTTTTGTGCATTTTGTTCATTATTTTCTTCATTTGTGTTCATTTAGTTTTTATATTTTTTTCATTTCCGTGCATTTTGTTCATTATACCTTCATTTTGTGTTCATTTTATTTCTCTATTTTCTTCATTTTTGTGCATTTTGTTCATTATTTCCGTCATTTGTGTTCATTTGATTTTTATATTTTCATCATTTTGTGCATTTTGTGCATTATTTCTTCATTTGTGTTCAATATATTTTCTTAATTTTTGTTCATTTAATTTTTGTATTTTTTTCATTTTTTGTGCCTTTTGTTCATTATTTCTTTCATTTGTGTTCATTTTATTTCCTGAAAATTTCATGAAAATCCATCCATAACTTTTTGAGTTATCTTGCTAAAAAACAAACAAACAAACAAACAAACAAACACACAAACAAACACGAACGCATGCACACAAAGCAAAGCGATCCCAATACCTCCTAGCGGAGGTAATAACCTATAAATAATGACAACCTAAAATGGTGTTCTTGGTTTAATATGCTAAAATAAAATTACATAATGGAAATATTTACATTTAAGAGCTATTTTTTCCACAAGGAAATTTGAATAACATCTGGAAAACGTGAAACATCTGACAAAAAATAAGTACAATTAAAAAAAAAAAAAAAAAAAAGATAAGATTTTATTTATCTCATCATGGGGAAATTTCGTAGTTAACAACAGCAACATACTACAGGCGACTGCAGAGACAAAAAACAGGTAGAAAAAACACAAATGAGTGAAAATTAAAATATAAAGACCAAAAATATAAATAATAATAATAATATAATATTTATATAAACATATTAGTGCTGTCAAACTATTCAAATTTTTCCTCAGATTAATCACACGATTGCTGTGGATTAATTAATCGCAAATTGAATATCATTCATTTTTAATCCCGTTTCTTTTTACATAAGCAGACTCGAGAAAAAGGGAACATATATGCGCTTAATGGTTTATTAAACACCTTCGACAGTTTCAACAAAACAAATTGAATCAACTAATCCGTCTTTGTTTTTTTTATGCTCATATTTCCATCCAGAGGACGAACGTGTTGTTTAATGTCTTCCATTTTTATTGGTTGGTTCTGCTGCCTGTCACTACCAGATCAACTGCTCATTTGCGCCCATTTACGGTAACTCTACTTGGACAAACTACCCCGAATGCGCCGGCAGAGACATTCACAGTCATTCTGCGCTGCAAATGGGTTAATCGGATTAAAATTTTTAGTCCGATTAATCATGACGATGGATTAATCGTCTGCGTTAATTTTGTCAGCCCCCCAAAATATTTATATAAGTAAGGAATTTGCATAAAAAAATGAAATATTATTACATATTACATCATTGTGGCTTTGATATGCCTGTTACTAAATATTTTGTGAATTTCTCATCTATAAATTGTGTTAATAATAAGATGAGGCATAATAGTGTTGAAATCGCACTTATTTTTCTTAATAAAGTCAGGTTGTACATGAACGTTCAGGTTTATTCATATTTTCATAGTGCAATTTTACTATGTCATACTAAAACAAAGAGAAAATCGGATTCTTTTTATAAGGTGGCCCCTGAACTAAAATGAGTTTGACACCCTAATACATTTCAAAACCTTATCGTCTTTTTTTTTTTTTTTTTTTAATCAAACGCCCAGTGGACATAAAGAATACTGTCGGAAAACAGCTCGCTGATATGTTTTTGATTCCGACTTGTGAACCCAGGCTGTTTTGCTTCGCACATCTTCAAGTCTGGGGTTATTTTTAAAAATAATTTATTAATTTTATGCTAATATCCTAATATTACATGCTAAATATGCAGCCTTCCACAACAAGTCTGCCATGTTGACTGTACTTAAAGCAGTATTTCATCTAAATCCTATCGCTGAGGATGTTTCAGCTGAAATATTTCAAAATGCAGTTTTCCAACAAGCTTTATTATGAAGATTTTTTTTCTATATAATATATACAAATTATAAATAACAATATTTAACCCTTAAAGACCCAAACAACACTGGTGACAAAATCATCTACTGATCTAAATGTTTAATACCCATTTATTCATAATCCTATCAATACATGTAAATAATTGGTGTAAAATGCAGTTTATCATCATTCTCATGGTCATCAGATATGACCCGTTTGGACGTTCAGAGGCTCTGTAGTTACCATGGAAACACCATCATCTTCTACAACATTGATTCACCAGTAAAACCCATTGTAAGTAAAATTAAAACCCACTCTGAGCTTTAACCTCATTGAAATACTTTGAAATTCAAAATTTCAACGTTAGTATGTTATTGGACATCGTCATCTACTTCCTCTTTGGTTGCCGTGACAACAATCTCCCTCCTCTTTGCCATAAAACATCCGAGCCGGACTTACTTAAAAGTAAGCATACGCAATAAACAAATGTTATAAGGCAATAAACTGACAAAAAATCCCCTATATTTACTATTTACAGCTTCAAAATGTCTGTAAAAATCTCTCCGAATCAGTATAGTTTTATATAAACCAACATGTTTCTAAACCTGACTGTTTCTTCTTGTTTTTTTATTCCTCCTTAAGCATGAAAAAAAAAATTGCGATCGAGTTTTTTTTTTTTTTTTTTTTCTCATGGAGTTACAAAAATGTCCATGCATTTAATTTTTGAAGAAAGAACACATATGTTTTAAAACCCGATATCAGAAAGTGATATGAAAACAATGAAATAAAAACATTTTAATGGTGCTAATCTGATGTTTTCTCACATTTTAACATATTTTAATGCAAGTTATTACTCACTTCATGGAGATAATATGCAAAAAAAATTTTTTTTTGTCTTACAAATAACAATTGATTTATACTCAAACATGTTGCTGCAGATCAGGTTTATCAACACAGCAAAGTTACAATAATGGTATGAATTGCAGGTGTGGTGCATAAGCATCCACTGTGTTGGTTGATATGGAACTAAACAACTAAACCCATGAATATACAAGAGAATAGCTGTAGATAAAACTAAGGGACTTTAACCCTTTCATGCACGAATTATGAGTACCTTAATCAAGATTTTTTTCTTGAGTGTTTTTATTCCTCTTTAGGCATGAAAAAAACAATGCGATTGAAAATGTTCTTAGGAAAAATAAATAAATTTTAAAAAAGTAAAAAAATAAAATAAAAAAAAAATAAAAAAATTCTTAGGAACCTATTTTTCAAGAAGTTGCAAAAATGTCCACTCAGCTGGACACCATGCATTTAATTTTTGAAGCGAAGAAAACACGTTTTACTGATAATTGCGTGAAAACTATAACTATTACACTCAGGGGAGATATGTAAGATATGTAATGTCTTAAAACTTTAAAAAAGATGTGTTAAAAAAAAAAAAAAATCCATGAATATACAAGAGAACAACTGTAGAATAAGTGTCCACTGTAGTGACCAGTATACATGAAAGGGTTAATAACAAAAAAATAAAGCACAATATTGATTCTAATAACAATGAGCTTGTAAAAATGATAATTGGAATATATCATTAAAAAAAAAAAAAAAAAATACAAAATTATATCATCTCTTTACAAACATTTAATGGAAAAGAGAGGTTGGAACACTTTGGATGTGAAACAGAAACGGGAAAAAAGAACTAGGAATATGTGTCTCAGAGGAGGAATGGATCAATATCTGGAAAACTCAACAGTCAAGCACTTCTTCAAAAACATGGAGGAAACATTACTGGAAAAACAGAATTCGATTTTTCATAACTCCCAAATTACAGCTAAATATATGTCCAGAGTGAACCTTGTTGGAAAGAATGTGGAGATATCAATGTAAATCATGCACATGTAACACATATAACCAAATAATTGTTAACATATTGGGTTATGCAATTCCTAAAACATGTTTGATGATGTATTTTGGATGTATTATTGGTAATAATGAAAGGAAACATGATAGATATTTGTTTAACTCTTCATGCACAGTGGTCACTACAGTGGACAGTTATTCTTCAGCTGTTCTCTTGTATGTTCATGGATTTTGTTGTTTTGCTTTCATATCAACCAACACAGTGGATACTTATGCACCATCCCATAATACACTGCAATTCATACCGTGATTGTAACATTCCTATTCTTGATAAACCTGATTTCCAGCAACATATTTGAGTGTAAATCAATTGCTAATTGTTATTAGACTTATTCATTATTTATTTTTGAAGTTGTTGTGTTTTGTTGTTTTTTGCATATTATTTGAGTGAGTAATAACTACTATTATAGTATGTTAAAATGTAAGAAAACATCAGCAACATTAAAAAAAAACACATTTATTTCATAGTTTTCACTCAGTATGACAGTAAATGCATGTTTTTTTTTGCTTCAAAAATTAAACACATGGTGTCCAGCTGAGTGGACATTTTTGTAACTCCATGAAAAATAGATTAATAAAAAACAAAAATTTCAATCGCATTATTTTTTTCATGCCTAAAGAGGAATAAAAACACTCAGGAAAAAAATCTTGATTAACCCATAGAGACCCAAACAGCCACCGGTGACACAAACCATCTACAGATCTAAACTGTTTAATACCTGTTGATCCACTATTCCTAACAATCCATGGAAATAATTGGTGTAAAATACAGTTATTCATCTTTTCATGGTCATCAGATATGACCACATTTGGATGTTCAGAGGCTCTGTAGTTACCATGGAAACGCCGTCATCTTCTACAACATTGATTCACCAGTAAAACCCACGGAGTTGGATCAATGACAGTGGATGGACACATTTGTTTTTACATTCCATCAGTAAAATCTTTGCTGAAAAATTGACTTTTTTTCATTTTCTCTATTTTGATATAATTAACTTTGAATTTTCTCAGAGATTTTATGAACATCTACATGATATTTGAATTAGATATAGGAAAATACATTATTTATACAAAAAAAAAAAAAAAAAAGCAAAATACAGAGGGTTATATTATAAAATAAATCAGCAAAAAAAATACAGGAAAAAATCATTTTGGAACTGCCACAAAAGTAGCACTGGGTCTTTATGGGTTAAGGTTCTCATAATTCATGCATGAAAGGGTTAAAATACTATTAGCAGCCTGTAAAAAGGCTATTATCAAAAATGGTGCGGATTAGAACCACCGACAACTAACGACTGGATACAAACACTGCGAATGGAATATTTGAGATGGAGATTCTGACCATAGACTGAAGACTAAAGAGGAACAACGTCACCATAAATGGAAGAAATGGACAATTTTCACTTGAACGTCACACATCACACTGCTAAAAACAATTGTTGGTCGCAGGATTTATTGTGATCAATGTGTCTTGTTTTGAGATGTGCATAAAGGAAACAATAAAAACAATAAAATAAAGTAAATAAAAAAAAATAACAAAAAGAGAACAGCTGTAGAAATAACTGTCCAGTGTAGTGACCACTATGCATGAAAGGGTTAATTTTTTTAATTTGTTTGTGGAAATAGTCAAAAATAGTCACTTTTGTCTTTTTTTTTTTTTTTTTTTTTGCTCTGAAGGGCCAGATTTTGAGCATGCGAGGGCCTGATTTTGGCCCGCGGTCCTTATATTAACACCCCTTCTCTAAATGATATTGTTCTATTCATTTGCAAAAAAAAAACTGTTAAGTTTTTCTCTGTAAATAATTCACATTTCACTTGCGTCAGCTCAGTCATTTTTTTTAGTGGGAATGCCTTGCCAAAAACAAATGTCAACTGCCTTTACTCACCCCTCCAGCCTGCGCACACACACACACACACACACACACACACACACACACACACACTCACATGCAGACACACACATTCTGCTTCCTACTCCAGCTCCCTCTCCTCCCCCTTTTTTTTTTTTTTTTTTTTTTTCTTCTTTCTCTCTCTCCTCGGGAGACTGATGCAGTGGCTGATTGTGTGGGAAGTTCCTCTGTCATCGTTAGCAGGGTTGGAGGCACTTGTCACAGGCCACATTAGGAGTTTCCTATGAACTCTCCTTTGCCTCGCCAGTCACGAAGAAACACCGAGAGGGGTCGGCGGTACAATTTTTATTGAGGGTGTACGTCAATGAGGGTCAGAGAATGCCACCGGGTTGGGTCTCTTCACGAGGTGTACACATGCGTCATTATATATGTCCACTACTTCTTTTTTTTTTTTTTTTTATGAGTCCTGTTCAGGCAGCAAATAAAACAGCCTGCATAACAATGAGATGCTGCTTCTTTGCATTAACCCATAAACACCCAGTGCTGCTTCTGTGGTAGTTCCAATATATATACAGGGTGGGGAAGCAAATTTACAATACTTTGAGGCAGGGATTGAAAGACAGTGTATGACCGATTAGTTTATTGAAAGTCATGAGAATTTATTTGCCACAAGAAAATTGACATAATAGAAAACGTTTTTATTCTATGTGTCCTCCTTCTTTCTCAATAACTGCCTTCACGCGCTTCCTGAAACTTGCGCAAGTGTTCCTCAAATATTCGGGTGACAACTTCTCCCATTCTTCTTTAATAGTATCGTCCGGCGCCTTGCCTGCCCCTGGGTGGCCGGCCCCCGGCGGGGGGGAGGCGGCTGGCATCCCTGGCCTCCTGGGGCCTGTGCTCGGCTGCTGTGGGGCCTCTGGTGGGGGGCCTCCCTCGACTATCTTTGGGGCGGGCACACTGTTGCCTTTCGGGGGGGGGGGGGGGCTTGGAGGGAGTGCGGTTGCAGTTGCATGTCTGTGTTCTTCACCTCAGTCTGTTGCCTGGTTCACTCTGTCACAGCAGATGAATGTGAACAACTGATGTTGTGTGGATTTGTTTCTGGTATTATTTGTTATAGGTATGATTTGTACGAATGTGGTATACGACATTTTGTTCATGCTTTCTTATATTCTTCATTTCATAGGTCTTATGTATCTCATTGTTGTGTTTTTTTTTTTTTTTTTTTTTTTTTTTTTTGTAGTTTTGTTTGTTTTGTTTTGTTTTGTTTTTTTCTCTCTCTCTTCTGCCCAGTTTACTCAGTTCTGGTTGTCGTTATTGTCACCATTATAATTGTCTCCATGGTTGTTGCTGTTTGTATTGTTGATACTTTCTTGTGAGGGTCTTCGCCACCTTCTTCTCTCTTGTTCTCTCCCCTTCTTCTACCCCCCCACCCCCACCCCCCCATGTCAGGTCCGGCATCGAAATGTGGTTCAACGAAACTCATAATAAACACAGTAGAATATCAAAGGGCGCTTCATATACTTTATGAAGTTACTCTTGGCAAAGCAGATTTGTTCAGCACCAAAAGGAACCAGACTACCATTCTGCTGTTAGAACACTGGACAAGACAAGTAGGAAAAAAAAAAAAAAAAAAAAGTAGTGTGAGATACTCCCTGGTAAAATGTCCAAATAAAAGAGGATACACAAGCAAAGGTGTTAGAAAAATGGGCAATGATGACTGGGAGTACAGTTGGTGTCGGCTGCTGCCTTATCGGTACAGACAGCTGCCTGTCAGCCAGCTGAGCCCAATTAGAATAAGAAAAAAAAAAAAAAAAATAGTATTGTCCAGACTTTCTCGTAATACTTTTGCTCATAGTCATTCTCTTCTTTCCATTATAAACAGTCTTTATGGACACTCCAACTATTTTTGAAATCTCCTTTGGTGTGATGAGTGCATTCAGCAAATCACACACTCTCTGACGTTTGCTTTCCTGATTACTCATATGGGCAAAAGTTTCTGAAAAGGTATGGATAATAGTGTTAGGTATGATTATGACATCAATATATGTTTGGTTTCAAAACAATTGACGTAGTGCCTGCTGAGAAAAAAACAACTAAATGTTCATTGTAAATTTGCTTCCCCATCCTGTACATATATATATATATATATATATATATATATATATATATATATATATATATATATATATATATATATATATATTTGTTTTCTATTTTTAACGTTTCTATTATACGATTACACTGGGTTACAAAAAAAAATGTTTTTTGCAAGTTGTCTAGGTTTTTTCAACTGAATTAGGACCATTTTGCACCGCTAAATCCAAAAAATGACATCTGTTTTTCTCAATCAGGTCAATTTGATTTTGAAAAATTAGATCTTCTCACCAATTGATTACATGTAATTACACTAATACCAAAATAAGATTGGTAAGTACACTTTATGAAACTTGTGACTTGATTCCTGTTAGGTACAATGGTGTATTCACCGCAGATGTAGCAGAATACGTCAGGCTTATTTTTGCAAGATCTTCTAGTCGAAGCCATTTCATTCACCTGTAATATTAACCCTTTCATGTATGAATTATGAGAACCTTAATCCATAGTTTTTCCTGAGTGTATTATTCCTCTTTAGGCATGAAAAAAACAATGCGATAGAATTATTTTTATGAACCTATTTTTCATTAAATTACAAAAATGTCCACGCAGCTGGACAGCTTATGTTAAATTTTTGAAGCAAAGACATGTATAATTTAAAACCCATCATCATAAAGTGATAGACTGTGTGGAAACTATGAAATAAAAGCATTTTTAATGCAGCTAATCTGATGTTTTCTCACATTTCATCATATTCTAATACTAATTATGGAGAGAATATGCAAAAACAAAAAAATAAAACTTTTTGTTTGAGAAATTAGCGGCTGATTTACACTCAAACATGTTCGTGCAGACCAGGTTTATCAAGAACAGCACAGTTACAGTCATGGTCTGAACGTCAGTGTAGATGATGCATGAGCGTCCACTGCGTTGGTTGATATCCTCCTGAGACCCAGGAAAGCGAACATTTTTAGCTTTTTTACATTAAACAGTCATCTTGATTAGAAACTGCATAATGCAACAGTTTTTTCAGATACATTTTTAAAATAACTTTTATTTATTTATTTTTTAACAGAATGTCCTTTGCAATGAACAGCTTTTTTTTTTTTTTTTTGGAAAACTGTCAAAGTTTTGTCCCCTACAGAGGACAAAAATGCATTGCTAGGTCTCAGGAGGACATGGAACTAAAACAACTAAACCTATGAATATACAAGAGAACAGCTGGAGAAGAACTGTCCATTGTAGTGACCACTGTGCATGAAAGGGTTAAAAAAAAACATTAATCATAAATTGGCAAAAGTAAAATCTTCCGAACTTGTTTATTGCAAGAAATATGAAAGAATTGTGTATCATATGATGTGAAAATGCAAAAATGTTAAAAAGCCAATATGTAGCATAGTTCAGAAAGTTGACCTGATTGAGCAAAATTAATGTGATTTTTGGATTCAGCACACCAAAACTATCCTAAATCAGCTCAAAAAACTTAAACAATAAATGTGTTGTTGACCAGTGTAATCCTTTGTACTTTGCATTAGGTATTCTGTGCACATGCAACTCACAATGTGAATTTGTAAAGAAAATTTTTATAATAATTTCACTTCTAATTCTATATTTCTAGAATATACAAATACCACATTTCTTATCTTTCTCTTTGTATTTCATCCTTTCATATTTCATCTCTTTCTCTACACTTGCTTGCTGCATGTAGAGTCTGGTTTCGACCAACTCGATATGTAAAGTGTCACAAGATAACATTTGGTATGATTTGGTGCTATATAAATAAAATTTGATTGATTGATTGATTGATTGATTGATTGATTGATATGTTGCTTCTGTTGACTGTGAAATTTCCCGCAGTGGGATAAGTAAAGTCTTATCTTATCTTATCTTATCTTATCTTGTCTTGTCTTATCTTACCCTGTCTTATCTTATCTTATCTTATCTTATCTTATCTTATCTTGTCTTGTTTTATCTTACCCTGTCTTATCTTATCTTATCTTATCTTATCTTATCTTATCTTATCTTATCTTATCTTATCTTATCTTGTCTTGTCTTGTCTTGTCTTGTCTTGTCTTATCTTATCTTATCTTATCTTATCTTATCTTATCTTGTCTTGTCTTGTCTTGTCTTATCTTACCCTGTCTTATCTTATCTTATCTTATCTTATCTTATCTTATCTTATCTTATCTTATCTTATCTTATCTTATCTTATCTTATCTTATCTTATCTTATCTTATCTTGTCTTGTCTTATCTTACCCTGTCTTATCTTATCTTATCTTATCTTATCTTATCTTATCTTATCTTATCTTGTCTTGTCTTATCTTACCCTTTCTTATCTTATCTTATCTTATCTTATTCTTATCTTATCTTATCTTATCTTATCTTATCTTATCTTGTCTTGTCTTATCTTACCCTGTCTTATCTTATCTTATCTTATCTTATCTTATCTTATCTTATCTTATCTTATCTTATCTTATCTTGTCTTGTCTTATCTTATCCTGTCTTATCTTATCTTATCTTATCTTATCTTGTCTTGTCTTATCTTATCCTGTCTTATCTTATCTTATCTTGTCTTGTCTTGTCTTATCTTATCCTGTCTTATCTTATCCTCTCTTCTCTTCTCTTCTCTTCTCTTCTCTTCTCTTCTCTTCTCTTCTCTTCTCTTCTCTTCTCTTCTCTTCTCTTCTCTTCTCTTCTCTTGTCTTATCTTCTCTTCTCCTGTCTTATCTTATCTTCTCCTGTCTTATCTTATCTTATCTTATCTTACCTTATCCTGTCTTATCTTATCTTAACTTATCTTATCTTATCTTATCTTATCAGCACTGTATATTCATAGGTTTATCTTATCTTATCTTATCTTATCTTGTCTTGTCTTATCTTATCTTCTCCTGTCTTATCTTATCTTATCTTATCCTGTCTTATCTTATCTTATCTTATCTTATCTTATCCTGTCTTATCTTACCTTATCTTGTCTTGTCTTATCTTATCTTATCAGCACTGTATATTCATAGGTTTATCTTATCTTCTCCTGTCTTATCTTATCTTATCTTATCTTATCTTATCTTATCTTATCTTATCTTATCTTATCCTGTCTTATCTTATCTTATCTTATCTTATCTTATCTTATCTTATCTATCCTGTCTTATCTTACCTTATCTTCTCTTGTCTTGTCTTGTCTTCGTATATTTAATTTACAGATCATGCAGATGTTCACAAAAGCTCAGATTAAAGTTGAGGGCTATTCTAGCAAAAGCAGAAAAAAACTGAAGAAAAAGTGTCTTTTTCAAAGTGTCTTTTACATCATTAACTCTTTAAAACCTGACGTGTCATCGCTAACGCACCCTGTGCTTATGCAGTTTTTGGATGGCTGTAACTCTTTCACTGTTTGTGCACTTGGAAAAATTCCAATGGTTTCTGAAACCTGAGACGTTGCGGTTTATAGGTTTTATTGAGTCGTTACGGTAATTTCACTCATGCCTGTACTAGAAGCTGGAAAAGAGGCTGATTTAGCAGAATAATAATATACAGGAAATTGTAAATGACTGCTAGAATGTAGTAGAAGAACTGCTCTGTAAAAATGGGCAGAAGGACTCGCTCACAACAAATTTTCTAACCTTTTAATTACTCAAAATATGAAAAAAAGTCCTGGTTCAAAACAGGGGTCGGCAATCCGCGGCTCCGGAGCTGCATGTGGCACATTCATCCCTCTGCTGCAGCTCCTACCTGGGAGCTGGAGTCCCTTTTTTCTCTATTTTTTTCTTTTTAAGCTGCACATATTTGTTCTACTACATTGAACAGAGCTGTCTTGTCGCTGTCCAGTGCTGAACCTGTTCATAAGGCACATGTAACCGTAGCGCTGTCCAGTGCTGAACCTGTTCATAAAGCACATGTAACCATAGCGCTGTCCAGTGCTGAACCTATTCATAAGGCACATGTAACTAGAGCGCTGTCCAGTGCTGAACCTGTTCATAAGGCACATGTAACTGTAGCGCTGTCCAGTGCTGAACCTGTTCATAAAGCACATGTAACCATAGCGCTGTCCAGTGCTGAACCTGTTCATAAGGCACATGTAACTAGAGCGCTGTCCAGTGCTGAACCTATTCATAAGGCACATGTAACTGTAGCGCTGTCCAGTGCTGAACCTGTTCATAAGGCACATGTAACCATAGAGCTGTCCAGTGCTGAACCTGTTCATAAGGCACTTATAGCCATAGCACTGTCCAGTGCTGAACCTGTTCATAAGGCCCTTATAGCTATAACGCTGTCCAATGCTGAATCTGTTCATAGGCCCATGTAACCATAGCACTGTCCAGTGCTGAACCTATTCATAAAGCACTTATAGCCATAGCGCTGTCCAGTGCTGAACCTGTTCATAAGGCACATGTAACCATAGCGCTGTCCAGTGATGAACTTGATTGACTTAGAGTCTGGTTTTGACCAACTCTATATATAAAATGTCAAGAGATAACTTTCTTGTGATCTGGCGCTATATAAATAAAATTTGATTGATTGAGTGATTTAATTGGTTTTCCCCTGTAAGTCGCTTTGGAAAAAAGCGTCTGCCAAATGCGTAAACATAAACATAAACATAAACTTGTTCATAAAGCACATGTAACCGTAGCACTGTCCAGTGCTGAACCTGTTCATAAGGCACATGTAACCGTAGCGCTGTCCAGTGCTGAACCTGTTCATAAGGCACATGTAACCATAGCGCTGTCCAGTGCTGAACTTGTTCATAAAGCACATGTAACCATAGCACTGTCCAGTGCTGAACCTGTTCATAAGGCACAGGGAGCAGTGTTTCCTGTGGAATTGATCTCCTGGTGTGGTGTGTGTAATCCGAATGTGGGGTGTGTGTGTGTGTGTGTGTGTGTGGGGGGGGGGGGGGGGTGCGCAGGTCGGCTGGTTTCCATCCTATTTATTCAATAAGGGGGAGGGCTGTTATATATTATACATAAGTATAATAAGTCTAATGTGACGATGATGATTTTTTTGTATCAAATGTATGGTGTGGTGGCAAGGATTTCTCTATGGCGCAGCGTCACGGCAAACCTTACCAGCTGAAACACTGTGTAGCAATAGCACTGTCCAGTGCTGAACCTAATAGAGGTACTTTTTTTCTTCGCACATAACACTGAGGTAAAAACATAAATAAAAAAATTAAAAAATTATAAATGCAGTCTTATGTTCATTTTAGTTCGCAAAAGCATTTTCTTTGCTGTGGGAAACTCGTCCAAATGGCTCTTTGAGTGTTTAAAGTTACGACCCCTGGTCAAAGGATTAACTGAATATAAACCAAGTGTCTTTTCTTTATCTCTACATTTCAACATGCTAACACATAGATGATTATTAACTATTAGACTTCAAAATACAAACACTGGATATTAAAAACAAAACAGAAAACAAACGTGACAGCCTCAGACTTGGACTGTAAACTGTATCTATTAATGGAGATCATCATCATTGATTTAATGCAATATTTATAACATGAAATACTACAGAAACAGGTTTTTTTCATCATGTTAAGCCGGTAACACTTGAAGTGACTTTAACCCATAACGACCCTGTGCTACTTTTATGCTCGTTCCCAAATTAATATAACCTTTAAATGATTTTTTTTAAACCATTTATTGTAATATATCTTCTGTATTTTTGCAATAAGGGGGAAAAATCGGGTATTTTCCTATATTTAATTCACTGACCGTGTAGATGTTCATAAAAGCTCTGATTAAAGTTGAAGATTATTATATCAGAAACGGACAAAACTGAAGAAAAAGTGACTTTTTCAATAAAATATATCATTCACTGAACATCCATCCTCTGTCATTTATCGAACTCCATTGGTTTTACCGGTGAATCAGTGTTGTAGAAGATGACGGTGTTTCCACGGTAACTACGGAGCATCTGAACATCCAAATGGGTCATATCTGATGACCGTGAAAATAAGACAAACAGCATTTTACACCAATTATTTACATGTAATGATAAGATTAGTGGATAAATAAGTATTAAACTTTTTAAATCCGTAGATGCTTTTGATCGATGGTGGATGTTTGAGCGACATAATAGGCAGCCAATCAGGCACAGAGCCATTTATTTTCTTTATACTAAAAAAAAAACAGCGAGTCATTAGAGGTGAAGTTTAATAAGCAAAAAACCTGTAATTTATCAGCAAGGGCAGAAAATGTTACTCTCCTACAAAGATTACCTGCTCATAAGTGGTTGTGTCTTATTGATTCATCCACCGAAGCCAGGTTTTATTGACATTTGGCTTTTGATTGGCGCTAATTTCAGCCTTTATAAAGAGATTTGTGGTCATAATGTTGGCTTTTAACACATTTTGGGAACACTTTAGGGTCTACGGAGTGTTTGTAATAGTTCAGCCGCACAGATTTATTTTTTTTTTTTTCTAATTCATGCGTGAAAGGATGAAAGGGTCATTTATTCACAATTATAAGTGAGAACAAAAGTCAACTGTTGTGTGAACAGAGATAAGGGAAACAGTTTATAGACACAATAAATCCTTTGTATAAATCTGTCACAAATTTGTCTTCCATGTAGAATAAAAGCTTAATTAAAAAATAATTAAAATAATTTACATGCAACAATAGCATAGCATTAATAATAGGCTTAAAATGACAGAGATAAAATAGGATAAAAGAATAAAATGCTAAAATTGTGTTGATTCTGGGAATATTATTGTGAGAAAATGACAATACTGTGGACATAAACACAACAAAAAAGTGGAAAAGAAAGTAACAAATAAAAAACTTGATTAAAGTCAACAAATATTAAAATACGTCTAACAGCAGGTTTGTTGTAAAAACTCATAATTACTAAAATAGATGTACTATCTTAAAAGTTTAATAGACAACAAAACAGAATCTAATCCAAAAAATGGCATGTGGGCCGTAAAACTGTAAAAAAAAAAAAATCTGTAAAAAGTCTTCCATATGGAATAAAAGCTTAAAAATAATTCAAATAATTTCCATACAACAATTGCAAAGTTACTCAAATTAACACAAAATACATAAAACACATTAATAATAATAAAGTTAAAATGATACTCTGAATCATTAGTTAAAATGACAGAAACAAGTAAAATCGGATAAAAGGATAAAATGGTAAAATTATGTTGATTCTCTGAATATTATTCTAAGAAAATAACAAACTTGACTTATGAGTTTGGAATTAATTGAAATGCCATTAATCGAAATATGTCGAGATAATATCTAGCATATCCGAAACTTTGGACTATTGAACTTATCTCCAACACACATGTATTTGACGTGTTCTGGACGACCTCTTTTTACCTCCTCTAGACACGTGGCAAAGCGTTTCAGCACATCCCCTCTGGACAGCTCCCGGATTTTGTTGTGTCACCATGATCTAGAATTACATAATTGTAGATTACGTATGCATTTTTTTTAGCATATAATTAACCTTACTTTCCTTTTCTTTTATTATCATCATACTATTACTCTGTTCTATGGTATGCCATGTAGGGGTGTAAAAAAATATCGGTAAAACAATATATCGCGATATTTCATTTTATGATACTGTATCGATATTTTAAAAATGTGTATCGATATTTTTAGGTGTTTATTGAACTGCAGGTTTATTTTTGTTTTTTTGTTTATATTTTTGGGAATCCTGCGAGATCTTTTATTTACATATTCACATGGGTATTTTGTTGTTGGTGTACGACAAAAGTAGTATTGCGATACTGCAGGTCATACGTGTACTTTTTTTGAAATTGATAACACTGTTTTGTTAAATAATGCATCATAAAAGCACATTTTACTGTCTGAGAGAGGTAGTTGTTAGTTTTCCAGGATTTTTTTTTTTAAAGAAGCAAAACAAAAAAAATATCGCCTTATGTACAGTATCGTGATATATTGCAGTATATCATAACTAGGGCTGGGCAAGTTAATGCGTTATTACTGCGTTAATGCATTCATTAAATAACGCCAACAATTTTTTTTTTTTTTTTTCTCACGTTGATGCTGTTTTATTCCAACTCCTATTCTTCTGCCTCTGTTTGTGTGTGTAGCGGTTAGCTCGGCAGATAGACAACAGGTTTCCCAAGAAAAGCCAGACGCCGAAAACTTCTCTTTAAATTTTTACTTGAGACTCACTGTAAAACTGCAACATAAAAACAAAATATGTCTCAGTTCTGTTCACTGCCTTAGTACATTTACATGGCGTTATATATTTAAATGAATGGGAAAAAGATCGCTAGCTCGATGCTAACTTGAATGGGTAAATCCATAGACACGCTAACGATTAGCGTTTACAGATTAATTTAACATTTACAATGTCTTTTTATCCGGCAACAAAGGTTTACATCAGAAATATTTTATACTATTCATTCTTACAACAACTGAACATAAAATAATCACAGGCAAACGTTTGTAACAGAGTGAAAGAAACGTGTCTGTTAGTTCCTTCTTATGTCCGAACTGACTACGGTAACACCGCAAGGACAAAACATACGTTAGTGCAATTTTTTTCCGACCACTAGAGGGCCCCCTTTGCTTGCTTTTAACAACTGAACATCACATATTATTGGGCTTATTAGTATTAGTACTTATTAGTGGTCTTAAGACTCCTGTCAATCACTCACAACTGGAAACAGACTGGTGTGGACACAAACATGGAGAAAAGTAGTGGTCTCTTCCATGGATATTTTCATTTTAAATGTCTTCAGATGGTGGGGTTGAGAAGGACAAAGTTGTTTGTAAGCACTGCAATGTGGAATTTTTTTTAAATTTTTTTTTTATCATCGGAGTACTTCAAGTCTGAAATATCACTTAAAGGCAATACACACTGTTGATGCTGGAAATCACCACAATATAACTATCCGATTAATCGTGATTAATCACAGCAATCCATAAGATTAATTGCAATTAAAAATTTTGATCAACTGTATCCCAATTAATTGTATCCTCTGAAATACCTCTACTGGACTTCATTTGTTAAATAGAAATGAAAATGAAAATAAAAATTTGATACACTTTAATCAAATACTCATAAATTTTCCAAAGCCACAAGGATGAAAGAGCCAAACGAAGTTGGAAACTCCTAAGTTTTTGCACTCGTAAGCCAAGGTACCATTGTATATAAAAATACAGTGTACTCAAAAAAAAAAAAAAAAAAAAGATTCTTGGCTCTAATAAACACAAAGTAATATTTTAAAGTAAAATGCAACTGAAATATATGAAATTTAAAGTTTATTTATCCGAAAAAGTCAAACATAATGTGAATATGCTTAGTATAAAGTGAATCCAAACAAATAAAGTAAACTTTATTTACTAGATCACACTGAGCGTCACAGTCAAACACAGTTTACGTAAAAGTTTGCATTAACTAAAGCAAATCTGACTGAAGGTATTTAATTTATTTATATTGACTCAATATGAGAAAAAAAAATTGTATTAAATGCAACTCTTTACATTAAACTTATGTAATAAAATTACATGGAAAATTTACATGTAATTAACCCTTTCATGCATAGTGGTCACTACAGTGGACAGTTACTCTACAGCTTTACTCTTGTATATTCATGGGTTTTGTTGTTTTAGTTCCATATCAGCCAACACAGTGGACACTTATGCACCATCTCATAAACTGCAATTCATACCATTATTGTAACTTTGCTGTTCTTGATTGGTTCTTGAGTGGCAATCAATTGTTAATATTTATTTTTTGCATATTATCTCCATGTAGTGAGTAATAACTAGTATTAGAATATGTTAAAATGTGAGAAAACATCAGATTAGCTGCATTAAACATGGTTTCATTTCACTGTTTTCATATCATTTTATGATATTGGGTTTTAAATACATGTTTCTTTGCTTCAAGAATAAAATTCAAGGTGTAGCTGAGTGGACATTTTTGTAACTCCATGAAAAAAAGGTTGATTTAAAAAAAAAAAAAATAATAATAATAATCACATTGTTTTTTTTTCATGCCTAAAGAGGAATTAAAACACTCAGGAAAAAAAAAAAATGTGATTAAGATTCTCATAATTCATGCATGAAAGGGTTAAAATACATAAAGTCAACATTTTTGGCTTATTTTTTTTTTTTTTTTTGAGTGTGTGGTTCTTTCGTTTGCTATAGTTGGATCTAAAGTTGTTCAAATGTTTTTATGAAAACTTCACTTGGACTGTCTAAAATAAAGTCTTTTTGATATATTTAAGGCTAGATATTATTAACGCTCCCTGAG
The DNA here is from genome assembly GCF_902148855.1 of Sphaeramia orbicularis. Taxonomy (NCBI): domain Eukaryota; kingdom Metazoa; phylum Chordata; class Actinopteri; order Kurtiformes; family Apogonidae; genus Sphaeramia; species Sphaeramia orbicularis. The sequence continues at coordinate 20,322,359 of NC_043958.1, read as the reverse complement.
CAAAAACAAGTCACCCTTGAGCAAGGCAACACACATAAAGTTGCAAGCGAACAGTAGCTCTAAGGCATACATTCAAATATGTATATATGTGTGTGTGTTTGTGTGTGTGTGTGTGTGTGTGTGTGTGTTGCTGAACCAGCAGCGAGATGACCGGAGCGTTTGAGGCGGTGTAGAACTTCAGATGAAGCCAAGAAGAAACGAAAACAAGAGCTGGCTGAGGGGATGTTTCATCTCGATAAGAACGCCAACTGTTTGTGCTTGTCTGAGCCTCAGATCGCATTGCTCGCGAAAGACAAAATGGAAACGTATCAGCACGAAACATCGCCCGTTTTTACAGCCTGAACCGCTGTCATTACGCAAGATGAAACCAGAGGCGGTGAAAGCGTATATAAAATAATTCAGACTGTCCTTCAGAATGTTATTTGCACATTGTGAGACGTACATCACCAGGCTATAGAAGATTAAAAACCAATAGAGAGAAAGAGAGAGAGAGGTAAAAAAAAAACACTTCAAGAATAAACATACACCTGAATGTCTGAGGTGATATATATACCTGCGAGCTTTTCAAAGGAAAAAGATGAGATGCAAACATGCAATATCACATATCTGTCTATATTGAGACCCGATCCATCCTGCAAAACGTATTAGAAACAAATACAGGCAAATGTAAAGGGCACTCGCAGACTCATTTTTATTGCGTTTGTTGGAACCGTCGACTGTGAAGGTCAAAATCAAAAAAGGGAAACGGCAGTCAGTATCGTTTTGTATCATCCTAAAATCGTTTGGGTCGGCGTTCGCGTCACCTTCGGAATCTGTCAGAGCTGAAGATTTAGCGTTTTTATTCATTCTGACATCATGTCAAGTTAACCCATAAGGACCCAGTGTTACTTCTGTGTCACTTCCCAAATGAATTTTTCTCTATATTTGACCTTCCTTAAGTGATTTATCACCATTTATTGGAATATTAGCCTCTATATTTTGTGGTTTTCTTTGTCGAAAATCAGATATTTTCCTACATTTAATTTACTGATCATGCAGATGTTCATAAAACCTCCAAGTAAAGTTGAGGAACATTGTATCAAAAATGGAGAAAACTGAAGAAAAATTGCCTTCTTTTTTTTTTTTTAGCAAAGGTATCAATAACTGAACATAAAACAAGTGTGTCCATCCACTGTCATTTATCAAACTCCATCGGTTTTACTGGTAAATCAATGTTGTAGAAGATGACGGTGTTTCCACAGTAACTATGGAGCCTCTGAACGTCCAAATGGGTCATATCTGATGACCATGAAAATATGACAAACTGCACTTTACACCATTTTTTTTTTTTTTTTTTTTTTTTTTTTTTTTACAAGTGTTGATAGGATTAATGGATCAATAGTTATTAAACATTTTACATGAGTAGATGGTTTTGGTAGATGGTGGATGTTTGGGTCTTTATGGGTTAAAAACCCTTAGGGGTCAAAGCCTATTTTGGAGATTTATATAGACTATATATAGAAATGTTTACTATACCCATGTTTGGTATCTTTTTTTTCAGCACAACTTCATCTATCTCATCTGCCTATTTTTTTTATTTTTTTTTTCATTTTAACCGCTTTAAAAAATTATATTAGGGCTAGAAAATTATATTAATATTCCTCTACTATAAAAATATAATAAATCAAGACAATGGATGTTTTTTTCAACTTTTGCTCAAAGTTTAGACCCTAATGTTAATAAAAGTACGTCAAAAGTGTATTTTAGTGCAAACTTTAATGTTCAAACATGATTTGTAATCTTTGTGGGGTGAAATATACGCTATTAAAAATCTCCGACACGAACGATTAATTTATGCATATCATCGTCAATCCAGCCGAAAAAAAAAAAAAACAGGCGAGGATATCATATATCATATATCATATGATGTGAAAATGCCCATAAATTTAAGCAAAAATCTTAAAAAAGCCAATATGTAGCATAGTTCAGAAAGTTGACCTGATTGAGCAAAATTAATGTGATTTTTGGATTCAGCACACCAAAATTATCCTAAATCAGCTCAAAAAACTTAAACCATAAATTTGTTATTGACCAATGTAATACATAAAAGACATGACAAACTCTGAAGCTGAAACTGAAGCATTGTAAGTAAAGTAAAGTAAAGTAAAGTAAGTAAAGTAAATTTTATTTATAGAGCACTTTTCACAGACAGAGTCACAAAGTGCTTTATCAATTCAAATCAGAATCAAATTAAGTTTACAGAGACCCAACAGAATCGTGGTTCTGTTTATCTGTCAAATGTTCATTGTGGTCAGTTTCAGATGTTGCAGCTCTTTCATAATTCATAGTTTGAGTTCTTGTTTGTTCAGTATTAATTGTCAGCCTTGCCTCTGTCCTTAATCATATACATTATATAGTCTAAATGTTGCCTAAAATTAATGTTTCTTTGTAACATAGTATAGAAAACTATTAAATGATAAATAATAATAATAATTTTAGCAAAAAAAAAGACTCAATTTTGAATACCTGGGGTTGCCAGAAATTTATGATGTTAAAAATGGGGTCACGAGCCAAAAAAGGTTGGAAACTACTGGATTAAGGATAAACGGTAGATCTGATATGACTCAGACAGACGTTAGCCCCATCAGCCCGCCCGCGAGCCAAAAAAATTATATTAATATTCATCTACTATAAAAATATAATAAATCAGGACAACAAATGTTTTTTTTCAACTTTTGCTCAAAGTTTAGACCCTAATGTTAATAAAAGTACGTCAAAAGTGTATTTTAGTGCAAACTTTAATGTTCAAACATGATTTTTAATCTTTGTGGGGTGAAATATACGCTATTAAAAATCTCCGACACGAATGATTAATTTATGCATATCATCGTCAATCCAGCCGAAAAAAAATACAAAACAGGTGAGGATAAAAAAAATTCTAATTTCTCTTTTAGGTTGTTACAGTTTACTCAGGCATAATAATAGATACAATATTTTAGACAATAATGGGATTAGATTCTGTGAGGTCTCTAAATGTCCATAGACACCAAGAACATCCATATGAACCTTATTATTGTGGAGTAATTCTTCCTTTACTTCCCCTGAAAATATGGTCAGGGTTAAACTATATCAGGGGTGTCAAACTCATGTTGGTTCAGGGGTCATATTTAGCCCAATTTGATCTCAAGCGGGCCAGAACCAGTAAAATAATGACTTAATAACCTATAAATAATGACAAATCCAAGTTTTTCTTTTTGTTTTAGTACAAAAACCCCCAATTAAATTATGAAAATATTTGCATTTTACAAAAAAGATGTGAATAACCTGAAAAAAACAGAAATTTCATTTGAAAAAATTGTTCAATTTTAGCAATATTATGCCTCGACTTATTATTTATACATGTACATTTACACACAATGTTACATAAACATTTGGTAACAGGCAGAATATTGTTAAAATTCTGGAGTTTGGAACTAAAATTTGGACAGTTTCTACAATATTATTAACAACTACAGATCACAGTGGATCCATAAATGCACAAAACATTTAGTAACAGGCAGAATATTGTTAAAATTGTTAAAATTTCGGGTTGTTCATCTTTGTTTTTATTTATGTATTTATTTGAATTTTATTGTGAAAGAATAGCTTTGTAAATATAAATATTTTCACAGTGTAATGTTATTTTTTTCACTTTCACAAATTTTTCACAAAGAAAATTTGTCGTTGTCATTATTTATGGGTTATTGTGTTGTTATTTTTACTGGAGATCACATTGGTCTGTATGTGGAACCTGAACCAAAAGGATTTGGACAACCTGGACTGTTCAGGGTAATTTTTGCACTTTCATCCTGCAGACCGAAATTGGAACATTTGGCGGGCCAGATTTGGCCCCCGGGCCGCATGTTTGACACCTGTGTACTATACCAACACAAAAGGCCAAAAAACACACAAATAATATAAAATTCGATTTGAAAAATGTATACAATTTACCTCACCTCACGCTTCAAACTGTTTTTTTTTGCTAACTTTTTTTTGCTAACCAATGCCTCCCCAGTGACGCTAAATTGACAAGCAATCGGAAAAAAAAAAGAAATGAACGGCTCTTTACAAAGACTTGGTTCCCATTGTTCATTTTAATGAGCCATTCAAAAGATTTGATTCATTCGTGAACGTCACATCACAAACTTTTCTCCGGTTTCGACCAGTCTTCCAGTTCCGCCTCCTCAAGTATGCTCACCTCATGCTTCAAACTGTTGTTTTTTTGTTTTGCTAACTTTTTTTTTTGCTAACCAATGCCTCCCCAGTGACGCTAAACTGACAAGCAATCAGATTCTCCCTCTTAAAAAAAAAAAAAAAAAAAATTAAATGAACGGCTCTTTACAAAGACTCTGTTCCCATCGTTCATTTCAAAGAGCCATTCAAAAGATTCGATTCGTTCGTGAACGTCACATCACAAACTTTTCTCCGGTTCCAACCAGTCTTCCAGCTCCGCCTCCTCGAATATGCTCACCTCACGCTTCAAACTGTTGGTTTTTTTTTTGCGAACTTTTTTTATGCTAACCAGTGCCTCCCCAGTGACGCTAAATTGACAAGCAATCGGAAAAAAAAAAAAAAAAAGAAATGAACAGCTCTTTACAAAGACTCGGTTCCCATCGTTCATTTTAATGAGCCTTTCAAAAGATTCAATTCATTCGTGAACGTCACATCACAAACTTTTCTCCGGTTTCGACCAGTCTTCCAGTTCCTCCTCCTTGAGTATGCTCACCTCACGCTTCAAACTGTTGTTTTTTTTTTTGCGAGCTTTTTTGTGCTAACCAATGCCTCCCCAGTGACGCTAAATTGACAAGCAATCGGATTCTCCCTCTTTAAAAAAAAAAATAAATAAATAAATGAACGGCTCTTTACAAATACTCGGTTCCCATCATCCATTTCAAAGAGCCATTCAAAAGATTCGATTCATTCGTGAACGTCACATCACAAACTTTTCTCCAGTTCCGACCAGTCTTCCAGTTCCGCCTCCTCGAGTATGCTCACCTCTCACTTCAAACTGTTTTTTTTGGTTTTTTTTGCTAACTTTTTTGTGCTAACCAATGCCTCCCCAGTGACACTAAATTGACAAGCAATTGGACACTCCCTCCTTTAAAAAAAAAAAAAAAAAAAAAAAAAGAACGGCCCTTAACAAAGACTCTGTTCCCATCGTTCATTTAAAAGAGCCATTCAAAAGATTCGATTCATTCGTGAACGTCACATCACAAACTTTTCTCCGGTTTCGACCAGTCTTCCAGCTCCGCCTCCTCAAGTATGCTCACCTCACGCTTCAAACTGTTGCTTTTTTTGCTAACCAATGCCTCCCCAGTGACGCTAAATTGGCAACAATCAATTCGTTCATGAACGTCACATCACTATGTTATACTTTAGTATCCGATTTGCATTTAAGCACGTCCCGTTTTTGTGCAACACCTGTACCAAACTGTCCATTTATTTGCTGTTTCCGAAAGCTGCATACCGTTGTGTGTTTTCAAGTGTGTCAGTGAGTTCCTAATGTGGTTGCAGAGAGTGTATAGCTTTAGATAGATAGAGGGACCCTGAATGGGGGGGTGGGTGGGTGGGGTGGTGGTGAGTGTTTTAAAGCCAAAGCTCGGCACGTCAAGGAGATTAATGCGCCGCTATTGTCTCCGGCTCTCATCAGAACACTTTTATCTGCAGAAAATGACAGAGCTTGCACTTTTCATTATGTACGTTAGCTAGCGAGCTGCACTCCGTGCCCCTCTCTCAGCCCCCCACTTTCTCTTTCACAAAAAAAAAAAAAAAAAAAAAAAAAAAAAAAGGATTGCTTTTGGGGTGAAGAAAGAGGAGCGTAAGAGCTGGAGTTCGGTGTTACACGCGTAACCCACGGCCTCGCGCAGAAAACGTTTGTATCCGGGGCCCTCATTTGTATGCCCTACTTGTCATTCGTGACTTGTGAATAAAATTTGACACAATAATTGATGTTTTACGTCTCGCAAACACGGATATGGAGAATATGGATTACTCCGGAGACAGCATTGATTGTTTAAAGTGTCTCTGAAAAATGGGATGACAACTACAGAACTAGAGAATGTGAGTGCGTCTTTGTTCTTTTTTTTTTTCCTCCAAAGTCCCTCCAGATGAGTGGCTTCGAGTGGGTGTTTGTGTGTGAAATTACAAGGATATAACACTCCGGGCTTTGTTGACCTAATCATAGGATAAAAGTACCGCAATGGTTCGTACACAACGAACTTACACAACACGGTAGCAGCTACTAGCTTGTGATCCTATTTGAAAGTCTAATTATGTTGTGACTATTAGCTCTTGTTTTTTTTTTTGTTTTTTTTTGCCACCGATAATATTATTCAAGCTCTAAATGCGTATGCCTTTAGTTTCTTTCGGAAGATGAAACAAGTGCGAAGCTTTAAACCAGTACAGACGTTGAATAAAACAGAAGAGTCCCATTGTAGTACGATTCATACAGTATAGTAGCGAAATCAAACTTGACATAATGAGAGCCCACTTGAGGGAAATTGCCAGTCGATAACAGCTTTGTTGCTGAAACGTCAACTAAATAAGTCAAGTTTACCTTCAGACTTACCTTTTGATTTGGATGCTGTTGCCGTAGCGGAGTGCGTTCTTTGTCACGTGTCCGCGAGTGTTGACATTGATTGAATATAACATTAAAAACCAAAACAACGAGAGAATTTAATATAAAAAGGAAAGAAAACTTATTAAAAAAAGGAGCAAGATGAAGGTCAACTTCCATACTTCTACCATACCCTAAATTCTCATGTCAGATCGCATAAGTAATTCAACAAATCTTATACGTTATCAGACTAAATTCTGACTAAGCACACACATAAAAATGCTATACATATTAAAAATAGATTCACCATTTTGCAACAGCATTTCACATCAAGATAAACTTTGTCCGTTTCATAACGATAATTCATATATAAAAAAAAAAAATAAACTGTCCATTTTGTAGCAATAATACACATATCAAAACTAAAATAAACTGTGTCCCTTTCATAACATTAATACACATATCAAAACCAACATAAACTTTATCCATTTCAAAACAATAATACACATAACAAAAAAAAAAAAAAAAAAAAAAACTGTGTCCCTTTCAGAACAATAATACACATTTCAAAACAAAATTAAACTTTATCCATCTCATAGCAACAATACACATATCAAAACAAAATAAACTTTATCCATTTCATAACAATAATACACATATCAAACCAAAAAACAAACAAACAAAAAAAAAAAAACAAACAAACAAAAAAACTGTCCATTTCAAAACAAAAATACAGTTTGTCCATTTCATAACAATACTACACATATCAAAACAAAAATAAACTTTATCCATTTCATAACAATAATACACATATCAAAATAGTCAAAAAAAAACAAACAAAAAAACTGTATCCTTTTCATAACAAACATACACATATCAAAATAAATAAATAAATAAATAAATAAATAGTCCATTTCAAAAAAAAAAAAGAAATACACATATCAAAACAAAAATACACTTTGTCCATTTCATAACAATAATACACATATCAAAACAAAAATACACTTTGTCCATTTCATTACAATCATACACATATCAAAACAAAAATACACTTTGTCCATTTCATTACAATCATACACATATCAAAACAAAAATACACTTTGTCCATTTCATAACAATCATACACATATCAAAACAAAAATACACTTTGTCCATTTCATAACAATCATACACATATCAAAACAATAATAAACTTAATCCATTTCATACCAATAATACACATATATAAAAATAAACTGTGTCCATTTCATAACAAAAATACACATGTCAAAACAAAAATACACGTTGTCCATTTCATAACAATAATACACAAATTAAAAACAAAACATAAACTTGGTCCATTTCATAACAATAATGCACGTATCAACAACCAAAATAAACTGTCCCTTTCATAGCAATAATACACATATCAAAAACAAAAATAAACGGTGTCCATTTCATAACAATAATACACATACATAAAAGTAAACTGTCCATTTTACAACAAGGGGTTAAAGCACACTGAATGGAATATAAAACTGTGTGAAAGTCATGAAAAGTTGAAGATGAGATCGAGCGCAGTGACTGAGACTTCTTAAAACCTGCAAGGTAAAACAAAATCCAAAAGAATCTGTTTTTGTTTTGTTTTTGTTTTTTTTTTTATTGAAAGAAGGGAATTCAGGTAACCGGGGTTTCTCTGAGTGGCAGTAAAGAAATCTATGTGCTCATCTCTCTTAGTTGAAAATGAGATCAAGAAGCCACACGGGGACATGAACAAAGCAAGGACTCAGCAATAGTCAGTCCTGACATCTGCTTGATCAAAGGCGGAAAAAAAAAAAAAAAAAAAAATGCCGCTACAACACGCTAGCAACCCATCAATCTGTTTGACAGTTATCATCATGCTTCAGTTTGGGCCAGCACGCTTATTTTTTCCATATATAGAATGACATTTCAGTTAATGCTATGCTAAGACCATACCGGTAATAAGTTAATTTAAGTGATTATGTAGAATGAAGGAGATGTAAAAAGAGGGAGAGGGGGAGGGGGGGGTATATATGATACCGAGTGGTAATAATTGCATGTTTCCTAAAGGTTAGAAAACAGCTACCACGGATACGATGCAAGGATGAGCGAGACAGACTGGCATTTTGAAACCCGAAAAAGAAGGATGGAGAGACAAAGACGGAGTCAGTCGATGATTTGTTATTCTCTCTCCGCGGTGTGAAAATGGAGATGCAGTGCATCATGGGGGAGCAGAGAGAGTGCATATCACATACATTAGGAGTTCTAACACTGACATGCAAACAGCACCGACAGCGCCATTACGACCGTTTTGAATATGGGCATCCATAACATGTAGCGAGGCCTGGACTTGATTAGATTTGAGACTGACAGTGCATATGTCTTCACCCTCACCACCACCACCACCACCACCACGACCACCACCCCCACTTCCCCCTCTGGCCCATCAGAGACTTTGGAGAGAAACGGCGATTGAATTGGGCGGAACGGCGTACTAAACTGTGTTGTTATCGACAGGGGGAGGGTCCGGACGGGAGACACTTGGCTTTTAAAAAGGTATACGTTTACCTACGTGTTACACTAGGATTCTGTTTACCTGCCAATATTTAGGTCTTACTGTAATTAAAGTCCAGAAAATAATCTAGTTTTTATGGGAATGTCTGGATATGGTCAGATTTTCAGATTTGGGGTGCATTTTCTAAGATTTTTTTTTTTTTTTTTTTTTTTTTTTAACCATTTACAGGGCACTCATAGAAAAACCTTAGTGTATTATCGGAGGACAAAATAAGACTTTATTACTTTTGCGAAATTTTTCAACATTTTTTAACTATAGTCACTGTTTGGTTCCTTAAGGTGAAGACACTCCAACCCGATTTTCGGCGGTTGGACGTCATCGGGCAGTCTGGTTGGTGTGTCCTGAGCCTGTGTCCATTTCATAACAATAATACACATATCAAAACAGAAATAAACTTTATCTATTTCATAGCAACAATACACATATCGAAACAAAATAAACTTTATCCATTTCATAACAATAATACACATATCAAACCAAAAAAAAAAAAAAAAATTGTCCTTTTCATAACAAAAATACACATATAAAAAAGAGAAATAAACAGTCCATTTCAAAACAAAAATATAATTTGTCCATTTCATAACAATAATACACATATCAAAACAAACAAACAAACAAACAAAAACAAAACAACGGTATCCTTTTCATAACAAAAAATACACATATAAAAATAAATAAATAAATAAATAAATAAATAAATAAATAAACAGTCAATTTCAAAACAAAAATACACATATCAAAACAAAAATATGCTTTGTCCATTTCATAACAATAATACACATATCAAAACAAAAATAAACTGTGTCAATTTCATAACAATAATACACATATCAAAACAAAAATAAAGGTTATCCATTTCATAACAATAATACACATATCAAAACAAACAAACAAACAAAAAAAGCAAACAAAAAAACTGTATCCTTTTCATAACAAAAATACACATATTAAATAAATAAATGCATAAATAAATGCATAAATAAATAAATAAATAAATAAATAAATAAACAGTCCATTTCAAAACAAAAATATAATTTGTCCATTTCATAACAATAATACACATATCAAAACAAACAAACAAACAAACAAAAACAAAACAACTGTATCCTTTTCATAACAAAAATACACATATAAAAATAAATAAATAAATAAATAAATAAATAAATAGATAAACAGTCCATTTCAAAAACAAAAATACACATATCAAAACAAAAATATGCTTTGTCCATTTCATAACAATAATACACATATCAAAACAAAAATAAATTGTGTCAATTTCATAACAATAATACACATATCAAAACAAAAATAAACGTTATCCATTTCATAACAATAATACACATATCAAAACAAACAAACAAACAAAAAAAGCAAACAAAAAACTGTATCCTTTTCATAACAAAAATACACATATTAAATAAATAAATAAATGCATAAATAAATAAATAAATAAATAAATAAATAAATAAATAAACAGTCCATTTCAAAACAAAAATACACATATCAGAACAAAAATAAACTTTATCCATTTCATAACAATAATACACATATCAAACCAAAAAAAAAAAAAAAAAAATTGTCCTTTTCATAACAAAAATACACATATAAAAAAAAGAAATAAATAAACAGTCCATTTCAAAACAAAAATATAATTTGTCCATTTCATAACAATAATACACATATCAAAACAAACAAACAAACAAACAAAAACAAAACAACTGTATCATTTTCATAACAAAAATACACATAAAAATAAATAAATAAATAAATAAATAAATAAATAAATAAATAAATAAATAAACAGTCCATTTCAAAACAAAAATACACATATCAAAACAAAAATATGCTTTGTTCATTTCATAACAATAATACACATATCAAAACAAAAATAAATGTTATCCATTTCATAACAATAATACACATATCAAAACAAACAAACAAACAAAAAAAGCAAACAAAAAACTGTATCCTTTTCATAACAAAAATACACATATTAAATAAATAAATAAATGCATAAATGAATAAATAAATAAATAAATAAATAAATAAATAAATAAACAGTCCATTTCAAAACAAAAATACACATATCAGAACAAAAATAAACTTTATCCATTTCATAACAATAATACACATATCAAACCAAAAAAAAAAAAAAAATTGTCCTTTTCATAACAAAAATACACATATAAAAAAAAGAAATAAATAAACAGTCCATTTCAAAACAAAAATATAATTTGTCCATTTCATAACAATAATACACATATCAAAACAAACAAACAAACAAACAAAAACATAACAACTATATCATTTTCATAACAAAAATACACATAAAAATAAATAAATAAATAAATAAATAAATAAATAAATAAATAAATAAATAAATAAACAGTCCATTTCAAAACAAAAATACACATATCAAAACAAAAATATGCTTTGTTCATTTCATAACAATAATACACATATCAAAACAAAAATAAACGTTATCCATTTCATAACAATAATACACATATCAAAACAAACAAACAAACAAAAAAAGCAAACAAAAAAACTGTATCCTTTTCATAACAAAAATACACATATTAAATAAATAAATAAATGCATAAATAAATAAATAAATAAATAAATAAACAGTCCATTTCAAAACAAAAATACACATATCAGAACAAAAATAAACTTTATCCATTTCATAACAATAATACACATATCAAACCAAAAAAAAAAAAAAAGTCCTTTTCATAACAAAAATACACATATAAAAAAAGAAATAAATAAACAGTCAATTTCAAAACAAAAATATAATTTGTCCATTTCATAACAATAATACACATATCAAAACAAACAAACAAACAAACAAACAAACAAACAAACAGAAACAAAACAACTGTATCCTTTTCATAACAAAAATAGACATATAAAAAATAAATAAATAAATAAATAAATAAATAAATAAATAAATAAACAGTCCATTTGAAAACAATAATACACATATCAAAACAAAAATAAACGTTATCCATTTCATAACAATAATACACATATCAAAACAAACAAACAAACAAACAAACAAAAACAAAACAACTGTATCTTTTTCATAACAAAAATACACATATAAAAAATAAATAAATAAATAAACAGTCCATTTCAAAACGAAAATACACATATCAAAACAAAAATATGCTTTGTCCATTTCATAACAATAATACACATATCAAAACAAAAATAAACTGTGTCAATTTCATAACAATAATACACATATCAAAACAAAAATAAACGTTATCCATTTCATAACAATAATACACATATCAAAACAAACAAACAAAAAAAGCAAACAAAAAACTGTATCCTTTTCATAACAAAAATACACATATTAAATAAATAAATAAATAAACAGTCCATTTCATAACAATAATACACATATCAAAACAAAAATAAACTGTGTCCATTTCATAACAATAATACACATATCAAAACAAAAATAAACTGTGTCCATTTCATAACAATCATACACATATTAGGAGTTCCAACACTGACATGCAAACAGCACCAACAGCGCCATTACGACTGTTTTGAATACGGGCATCCATAACATGTAGCGAGGCCTGGACTTGATTAGATTTGAGACTGACAGTGCATATGTCTTCACCACCCCCACCACCACCACCACCACCACTTCCCCCTCTGGCCCATCAGAGACCATAGTCCCTATTTGGTTCCTTAAGGCGAAGACACTCCAACCCGATTTTTGGTGGTTGGACGTCATCGGGCAGTCTGGTTGGTGTGCCCTGAGCCGTCGCCAGTCTTTTCGGACGATTCTACATGTGTGATCGGCCACTACCCGTCGTTCAGTCGGACCAATCTGGGGCTCGTTTCTGCGCTAGCTCATTAAATCGTTAAGCCCAGCGCAATTCAAAATGGGCACGCTCTTTGTTCGTTAATAACTAACGCAACGCAAAATGTATTTGTGCGTTAGCTTGTTAACCCCAACGCAACGTAAAATACACTATCCCGTTTCTGGGCTAGTTGGTTAAAAGTGTGTGCTCGCCCAGTTCCTCGTTCCAGAGCTGATTTTAAATATGGTTTTAAGGCTGTAAATTTGCTGATCTAGATAAACCTGATCTGCAGAAACATGTTTGAGTGTAAAAAAAAAAAAAAAAAGCTAATTGTTATTAGACTGTGATTAACTATTTTGTTTTTTAAACAAAAATGTTGTTTTTTTTGCAAATTATCTCCATACATGTATGTTAAAATGTGAAAAAAAACATCAGATTAGCAGCATTAAAAATGTTTTTTATTTCATAGTTTTCATGCATTATATCAGTAAATACATGTTTCTTTGCTTCTTCAGCTGAGTGGACATTTTTGCAACTCCATGAAAAATATCGCTCATAAAAAAAAAAATCACTCAGGAAAAATATCTTGATTAAGGTTCTCATAATTAATGCATGAAAGGGTTAAGGAGGACATATTCTTGTAGCTTCATTTCACTTCGTTTCTGTCATGTATTTCCTTTGAAATATTATTTACATTTGAAAAAGAAGATTTTTAACACAAGTTTGACAATATATTTAATGATATGCATGCAGACAGCTGATCTATAGTCAGATGAGGGTGAGGAGGTCCATCCAGACAGGTGAGGATAAGGGAGGAGGTCCCAGATCTGGGGTCATAGATAGCCTATAATACTTAGAAGTATTATAGTAATTTTTTGTAAAAGGATAGTTTGTTTTAGCGTTAAAAAGTAAAATTACATGAAACCATTTTCATAAACACAGAGAATAAAAAACATTTTTTCATTTTTTATAGGTTATTATGATAGTATTTTACCGATCTAACCCACTTTAGATCATACTGGTCTTTATGTGGAACCTGAACTAAAATATTTTTGACATCCCTGATTGTTAATATATTCAATTTAATTCTTTGCTTTTCCCAAAATGACCTCAGAGGCTGGACTGGATCCTTTGGTGGGCCAGTTTTAGCCCACGGGCTGCATGTTTGACACCCTTACTTTATGTATTATATGAAACAATCCAATATTATCCCACGTTTTTCACACCTTTTCATAAAAATAATGCAACAAACGCGCAAACAAAGCAGGTCATCACATTGACTAGAACTACAGATTGCTCTGAATTAGCATTGTTGAGTTCAATGGGATGTTTAGTGTGATGTCAATACCTAGAGTAACAAAATATATAAAGCAAAGGATTTTTTTTTTTTTTTTTTTGATAATTTAAAGTTCATGTTCTGTTCTGTTCTGTTCTCCCACTGCATGATTTTGAAAATTACTAAAAAAAAAAAAAAAAAAAAAATCTCTCAGAGGCTGAGCTGGAGGTGATCGATGTCTGAATGTCTAGCTATGGATGTGGACAGGAGTGGTTCGGGGGTTGTCCAGAAAATAAATCAATGGATGAATAATCCAGTGGAAAGCTCATTTGTCATATATTGATCTAGCTGACTATAATGGGTTACTACTGGCTTATGACATGGTCTATGGTGGCTTTATGATAATAGCTTACTTTCTATTAAGTTAGGGAGTTAGTTAGTATCATCATTAGCATTAGATACATTGACTCATTTACTGGTTGCATTTTACATTGTGTTAGTAACTTCATTAGAATACATTCATGACATAAGGCTAATATATGTCACAAAATGTCACAGGAAATAAACTTTAATTCATTAACCTGTTTAACCCTGACCATATTTTCAAGGGAAAAATGCCTAAAAAGACATACCCAAAGTAAATGAATAATAATAATAAGGTTCATATGGATGTTCTTGGCGTCTATGGACATTTAGAGACCTCACAGAATCTACTCCCATTATTGTCTAAAATATTGTATCTATTACTATGCCTGAGTAAACTGTAACAAACTAAAAGAGAAATTCAATTTTTTTATCCTTGCCTGTTTTTTTTTTTTTTTTTTTCGGCTGGATTGACGATGATATGCATAAATTAATCGTACGTGTCGGAGATTTTTAATAGCGTATATTTCACCCCACAAAGATTAAAAATCATGTTTGAACATTAAAGTTTGCACTAAAATACACTTTTGATGTACTTTTATTAACATTAGGGTCTAAACTTTGAGCAAAAGTTGAAAAAAAAACAAACATCCATTGTCCTGATTTATTATATTTTTATAGTAGATGAATAGTAACATAATTTTTTCGGCCCACGGGCGGGCTGATGAGGCTAACATCTGTCTGAGTCATATCAGATCTACCGTTTATCCTTAACCCAGTAGTTTCCAACCTTTTTTGGCTTGTGACCCCATTTTTAACATCACAAATTTCTGGCGACCCCAGGTATTCAAAATGGAGTCTTTTTTTTTTTTTTTTGCTAAAATTATTATTATTATTATTATTATTATTATTATTATTATTATTATTATTATTATTATTATTATGTAATAGTTTTCTATACTATGTTACAAAGAAACATAAATTTTAGGCAACATTTAGACTATATAATGTATATGATTAAGGACAGAGGCAAGGCTGACAATTAATACTGAACAAATAATAAGTCAAACTATGAATTATGAAAGAGCTGCAACATCTGAAACTGACCACAATGAACATTTGACAGATAAACAGAACCACAGTGCTTCAGTTTCAGCTTCAGAGTTTGTCATGTCTTTTATGTATTACACTGGTCAACAACAAATTTAATGTTTAAGTTTTTTGAGCTGATTTAGGATAATTTTGGTGTCCTGAATCCAAAAATCACATTAATTTTGCTCAATCAGGTCAACTTTCTGAACATTGCCAACTACATATTGGCTTTTTAACATTTTTGCTTACATTTATGGGAATTTTCACATCATACGATACAAAATTCTTTCATATTTCTTGCAATAAACGAGTTCTGAAGATTTGACTTTTGCCAATGTATGATTAATGTTTTTTTTTTTTTTTTTTTTTTTTTTTTTAATATCACAGGTGAATGAAATGGCTTCGACTAGAAGATCTTGCAAAAACAAGCCTGACATATTCTGCTACATCTGCGGTGAATACACCATTGTACCTAACAGGAATCAAGTCACAAGTTTCATAAAGTGTGCTTACCAATCTTATTTTGGTATTAATGTAATTAAATGTAATCAATTTTGTGAGAAGATCAAATTTTTCAAAATCAAATTAGCAAAAAAAAAAAACCTAACCTGATTGAGAAAAACAGATGTCGTTTTTGGATTTAGCGGCGCAAAATGGTTGAAAAAAAATTCAGTTGAAAAAACCTAGACAACTTGCAAAAAACATTTTTTTGTAACCCAGTGTTACGATTGTCTCTCTCAACTCAACATATATTTTTTTTTATTAGTAAGTTTCTTTCTTTTTTTTTTTTTTGCAATTCCTAGAAATTTTAGGCGACCCCATTGGAATTCCAGGTGACCCCAAGATTGAAAAACACTGCCTTAACCCTTTATAGGCCACTCTGAAATTCAGAATTTCAACCTGGGGGTGTATTCAGACCTACTTTATTTGGTCCATTTCAAACGGACCAGACTTTGTTTTCCCAAAAATTCCAGACTTTTTTTTTTTTTTTTTTTTACTTCTGCCAAGGAGGTTATGTTTTTGCCGGTATTGTTTTTTTTTCTGTCTGTCTGAAGAGACTGAATGTCTCATTGTTGAAAACGATAACTGCACGTAGAACCTCCATGTTTGTTTTCATCAACACCCGTCGTCTCTGATTCACCCCTCCCCTGACTTTTCTATCCAATGCCAATGCAGTTTTTCACACGCTAGCTTCTGTTTACAAATTTTGGTCCGCTAGCAAAACGTACAATCAGAACGCGATCCGACCCAAATGATAAAAATACAGTCCGCATTCATTCCAAACCAAATAAGCAGACTAAAGGACTTTCCAGGTGTCAATACACTCTTAGTGTGTTATTGGAGGACCTAACAAGACTTTATTATTTTTGTGAATTTTTTTTTTGCAAATTTGTATTGTTATTAGAAAATCAAGGTCAATGAAGTGACCACATTTGGTTCCTTATCAGTAAGTGGCAAAAAAGAAATCCAATAAGTAAATATAAAAAATGCAAGAAAAGCACATGTAAGGTGAAAGAAACATGGATATTAGTCGTTGGTCGATGTTTGACCTTTATAAAAAAAAAAAAAATAATAATAATAATAATAATAATATTAATAATAATGGCCTTTTTTTTTGGGTCAGATGAACAAATTCTGATGAGATAGTGCTGCAGAGTGGCTTTAACACATTTACTATGAAACTTCCGAATATGCTTTTCCACTGATATTATCAGCTCAATTCACCACACTTATTTTGTGTTACCACAGCGTGAGAGCAGGGACCACCAAGGACTTTCAGATAATATTTCTACACCCCCCCCCCCCTTTTTTTTTTTTTAATTCCTCGAGCTAAGGATGTACTATAATCTAAACCCGTGTAATATATTTAAATCCACCAAGTGTAACAGCGGAGGTTATGTTTTCATCGGGATTTGTTTGTTTGTTTGTTTGTTTGTTAGCAAGGTAACTCAAAAAGTTACGGACGGATTTTCATGAAATTTAAGGAACTGTTGATACTGGTACAAGAAACTACTGATTAAATTTTGGTGGTGATTTGGGGGGGGGGGCTGATCTGACTTGGCGGAGGTCTGTGGTCTCCGAGTGCTTTTCTAGTGATGTACATTAAATCTATAATAATGTATGATGTCAATTTTTTATTGTCATGTATAAAATCTAGGTAAATGAAGTTACCATATTTGAACAAAATTAAGAAAAACATTAATATAAAAACACAATGAAGAAAAATTAAGAAAATAATGACAAAAAATGAAGAAAATATCGAAAAAAAAAATGAATATAAAACAAAATGAAGAAAAATGAAAATAATGAAGAAAATGAAGAAAAATGAATGTAAAATAAAAAGAAGAAAAATTAAGAAAATATAAAAACAAAATGAAGAAAATAATGAACAAAATGAAGGGGGGGGGGGCTGATCTGACTTGGCGGAGGTCTGTGGTCTCCGAGTGCTTTTCTAGTGATGTACATTAAATCTATAATGATGTATGATGTAATTTGTTTATTGGCATGTAGAAAATCTAGGTAAATGAAGTTACCATATTTGAACAAAATTAAGAAAAATGATTATAAACACACAATGAAGAAAAATGAAGATAATATTGAACAAAATGAACAAAAATGAATATAAAGCAAAATGAAGCAAAATGAAGAAAATATTGAACAAAATGAAGAAAAATGAAGGAAATAATGAACAAAACGAAGGGGGGGGGGTCTCTCTTGATGGAGGTCTACACTCTCTGAGTGCTTTTCTAGTGATGTACAATAAATCTATATTAATGTATGATGTCAATTTTTTATTGTCATGTAGAAAATCTAGGTAACTGAAATTACCACATTTAAACAAAATTAAGAACAATGAATATAAAAACACAATGAAGAAAAATTAAGAAAATAATGACGAAAAATGAAGAAAATATCGAACAAAATGAACAAAAATGAATATAAAACAAAATGAACAAAAATGAAGAAAATATAAAAAACAAAATGGCGAAAAATGAAGAAAATATCGAACAAAATGAACAAAAATGAATATAAAACAAAATGAACAAAAATGAAGAAAATATAAAAAACAAAATGAAGAAAAATGAAGAAAATATTGAACAAAATGAACAAAAATGAATATAAAACAAAATGAAGAAAACTGAAGAAAATAATGAACAAAATCAAGTAAAATGAGAAAATATAAAAAACAAAATGAAGAAAAATGAGGAAAATATAAAAACAAAATGAAGAAAAATGAAAAAAATATTGAACAAAATGAACAAAAATGAATATAAGAACAACATGAAGAAAAATCAAGAAAATAATGAACAAAATGAAGAAAAATGAATATAAAACAAAATGAAGAAAATAATGAACAAAATGAACAAAAATGAAGAAAATATAAAAAGAAAAATGAAGAAAATATTGAACAAAATGAACAAAAATTAATATAAAACAAAATGAAGAAAATATAAAAACAAAATGAACAAAATAATGAACAAAATGGGGGGGGGGGGGCGACGACTGATCTGACTTGGCGGAGGTCTGAGCTCTCTGAGTGCTTTTCTAGTGATGTACAATAAATCTATAATAATATATGATGTAATTTTTTTTATTGTCATGTACAAAATCTAGGTAAATGAAGTTACCATATTTGGTACCTTGCCCATAAGTGGCAAAACATAACTATCCAAGAGGTGTATATATATATATATATATATATATATATATATATATATATATATATATATATATATATATATATATATTTATGTATATAAAATGTAAGGAAAAAAACACATGTAATGTAAAAGGAACATAAAAGGTTCATTCAGACGTTCCTGAAAACTCAGAGTAAATTCAAATTCAATTTTTTTTCACTTTTCGAAACAGAGAAAAGTGAAGAAAAACTGACTTTTTCAGCAAATTGAACATAACCCAAGTGTGTCCATCCACTGTGATTGCTCCAACTCCATGGGTTTTACTGGTGAATCAATGTTGTCGAAGATGACTGGATTGTATTGTATTTTTATTTTTATTTTTTTTAGCTGATAGCCAGGTGACTTCTGAAACAGCAACGTCGGACTACAATTTTAACAAAAAAAAAACAAACAAACAAAAAAAAAAAAACTAAATAAATGTTTAACCCTTTATAGAGCAATTTCTACCTTACTTTGTTACTGGAGAACATATCAATACTTTA
The DNA here is from genome assembly GCF_902148855.1 of Sphaeramia orbicularis. Taxonomy (NCBI): domain Eukaryota; kingdom Metazoa; phylum Chordata; class Actinopteri; order Kurtiformes; family Apogonidae; genus Sphaeramia; species Sphaeramia orbicularis. The sequence goes on along the minus strand of NC_043958.1, from coordinate 20,302,469 downwards.
TTACTTTTGTGAAATTAAAAAAAAAAAGACAAAAAAGTGTATTTTTATATAAAAAAAATCAAGGTCATTGAAGTTACCATATTTGGTTCCTTAGGCATAAGTGGTAAAAACACATGTAAGGTGAAAGGAACATGTATTTTCGAACATTAGACCCACATAAGTGCTGACCCAGACCCCTGTCCACATCCACATTCTCCCTTTGAACATCATTCCTTACATTAGTACCATTACTTCCTGGTACCTAACAAAGCAGGTACTCACTGTTCATGCAGAGGTGGAGCTTACAGACCCTGAAGACCACATCTGCAGATTTGCTGAGACTGTTGCCTCGCTGTAACTGTCGCTATCACTGTCTTGTAATGACTGTGGAAATGACCAAAAATAGTCACTTGGCCGATAAAGGGTTAAATCCACCTTTTATAACACGTGCCGCTGGATATCTGTGATATCAGCGAATCAATAACAACAGGATGTAAAGACCCACAAGGGGCTGTTCCTTGTGATTTTTCCTCTCACACATCCCCATGATTGCACTCAGGAAAACTCCGAACTCACTCAAGGCGAAACGCATCCATCTAGATGTCCAAATCGAAAACATCTTACCTATTTTTGTAACTGCATTTTTCCATCATTGTCTGACTGTTTCATCATCCACATAAACTATCGAACCGGGTTACCTCAGTCGTATTGTTTATTGCCAGACACTTAATCGCTTTTCATTTTCTGTGTGCGTTCTGACACCTTGAGGCCCCCCCTTCTTCTTTTTTTTTTTTTTTTTAACCGTGACAAATGCTATAGCTACAAAAGTGTTCACACTACCAGCCAAAAGTTTGGACTCACCTTCTCATTTAACCCTCCGGTATCCCGTCCAACAAGGCCTTTACTAAGCACCAAGTGTGCCTTTTTGGGCACACTTGTGCAATAACGTCAAAAAAAAAAAAAAAAAAAAAAATCATACAGTTTGTTTTTCATTCTTTTACACTTTTTTCTATCTCATCAACTTGAGCCGTAATTAAAAATACCAAATACTCAATAACTGTTGCATTTTTTTTAACCCTTTAAATGCCATGTTCGTAATGTAAACAAACCTTTTTTTTTGGATGCAAATAACACAATTATTAATTTTTTTTTTTTTTTTCAATATACAACATAAAAAGTGGATCACATATTATTTGATTTTTTCATCCTGGCATATGTCAACGATTAACTCCAACATTGGTTAATTTGCATTATTATTTTTGGCGCTAGGTCAAATGTTCAAAAATACTAGCATCAGTCACCAAGTGTGCGTAAAATGCACACCTATAAATTAAACTATTAAATATTATATATTGATTTTTTTTTCTCCTCTACTTTGATTTTATTTTTGTAAATCAAGGTCAGCCCTAATCATACTTTTTAAATAATCATTCATTTTAGATTTTTTTAACCTTTTAAACGATCTCTTTTCATCATGATGTCACAACATTTTTTGATGCAAAAAACACAAAATATGATTTTTTTTTTTTTTCAAAATACTACATAAAAAGTGGATCACATATTATTTGAGTTTTTCATCCTTGCATATGTCAACGATTTACTCCAACATTGGTTAATTTGCATTATTATTTTTGGCGCTAGGTCAAATGTTCAAAAATACTAGCATCAGTCACCAAGTGTGCGTAAAATGCACACCTATAAATTAAACTATTAAATATTATATATTGATTTTTTTTTTTTTTTTCTGCTCTAATTTGATTTTTTTTTGGGTAAATCAAGGTCAGCCCTAATCATGCATATCAAATAATCATTCATTTTACTTTTTTTTTTTTTAACCCTTTAAATGATCTCTTTTCATCATGATGTCACAACATTTTTTGATGCAAAAAACACAAAATATGATTTTTTTTTTTTTTTTCAAAATACTACATAAAAAGTGGATCACATATTATTTGATTTTTTTCATCCTGGCATATGTCGATTAACTCCAACATTGGTTAATTTGCATTATTATTTTTGGCGCAAGGTCAAATGTTCAAAAATACTAGAATCTGTCACCAAGTGTGCGTAAAATGCACACCTATAAATTAAACTATTAAATATTATATATTGATTTTTTTTTTCTTCTATAATTTGATTTTATTTTTGTAAATCAAGGTCAGCCCTAATCATAAAGATCAAATAATCATTCATTTTACATTTTTTTTAACCCTTTAAACGATCTTTTTTCATCATGTCACTACATTTTTTGATGCAAAAAACACAAAATAGGATTTTTTTTTTTTTTTTCAAAATACTACATAAAAAGTGGATCACATATTATTTGATTTTTTTCATCCTGGCATATGTCGATTAACTCCAACATTGGTTATTTTGCATTATTATTTTTGGCGCTAGGTCAAATGTTCAAAAATACTAGAATCTGTCACCAAGTGTGCGTAAAATGCACACCTATAAATTAAACTATTAAATATTATATATTGATTTTTTTTTTTTCTTCTATAATTTGATTTTATTTTTGTAAATCAAGGTCAGCCCTAATCATAAAGATCAAATAATCATTCATTTTACATTTTTTTTAACCCTTTAAACGATCTTTTTTCATCATGTCACTACATTTTTTGATGCAAAAAACACAAAATAGGATTTTTTTTTCAAATTACTACATAAAAATTGCATTAAATATTATATGATTTTTGCAGCCTGGCGTATGTTAATGATTAACAGCAACATTAATAATGTTAATAAATTAATTTAGACCCTCACCTCTTAAATTAAGCCCAGATATTAGTAAAAGCAAAAACAGTGGTTCTAATGGAAGAAATAGTGCGTTTTAGGCACACTTGGGAGACAGATGCTAGTCTTGCAATTTTCTTTTGTTTACAATGTGCAAATTTTAGTTAGTGGCTAGATTTTTAAAGATCATGCACAAATGAATAACTTTTGAACTCTAACCTTATTTAAATTGTGAAAAATAATATGAAGTTTTTGAACACAAAGTGATATGAAAATATAAAACATGCTTTGAGTTATGTCACTTTTTTTTTTTTTTTTTTTTAAATACATAATTCCTGATGTGTTCATTCATAGTTTTGGTGCCTTCAGTGAGAATCTGCAATGTAAATTAGTCATGAAAATAAAGAAAAAACAGGTGAGTCCAAACTTTTGACTGGTAGTGTATGTTGCAAACATTCCAGTTGTGTTTCCGAGTGTCGAACGAGTGCTGTGGGAAGACAAATACTGCACGCAGGGTACCACAGTAGGCAAATGAATCCTTCTTAGCTTACTGCACAACTGAACTGGGACATGCAATGTCAGCCAGTCATTTAATTCCAATTTACCATGGCCTGTTATGGGTTATATAATAATTAATCATCCGTGCCAATTAGTCCAAACAAACTGCTGAGTAGAGGCAATAAATAGACGGATGGCATTATATTCACTTTATATTTCAGTGCATCCCATTTACCAGTAAACACAAGCTCAAGTATTTTTAGTTTGCATTTTATTATTGTGATTGCTTTGCTTTGTTTGCATGTTTGTTTGTTTGTTTGTTTGTTTGTTTGTTAGCAAGATAACTCCAAAAGTTATGGACAGATTTTCATGACATTTTCAGGAAATGTTGATACTAGCACAAGGAAGAAATGATTAAATTTTGTTGGTGATTGGGGGGGGGGGGGGGGGGGGGGTTGGTCCGATCAGAAGGAGGAGTGGACTCACAGCATCAGAATGAACACAAATGAAGGAAAAAATGAACAAAATGCACAAAAATGAAGAAAATATAAAAATTAAATGAACGCAAATGAAGAAAATAATGAACAAAATGCACAAAAATGATGAAAGTACAAAAAATAAATGAACACAAATTAAGAAAATAATGAACAAAATGGACAAAAATGAAGAAAATATAAAAATTTAATGAACACAAATAAAGAAAATAATGAGCAAAATAGACAAAAATGAAGAAAATATAAAAATGAAATGAACACAAATGAAGAAAATGATGAACAAAATGGACAAAAATGAAGACAACATAAAAATCAAATGAACACAAATGAAGGAAATAATGAACAAAATGCACAAAAATGATGAAAATATAAAAATAAAATGAACATAAGTGAAGGAAATAATGAACAAAATGCACAAAAATGAAGACGATATAAAAATTAAATGAACACAAATGTAGAAAATAATGAACAAAATGCACAAAAATGAAGAAAACATAAATATTGAACAAAATTAAGAAAAATGAATATAAAAACACAATTAAGAAAAATAAAAAAAAATAATGAAGAAAAATGAAGAAAATATAAAAACAAAATGGCCAAAAATGAAGAAAATATCGAACAAAATGAACAAAAATGAATATAAAACAAAATGAAGAAAAACGAAGAAACTATTGAACAAAATGAAGAAAATATAAAAACAAAATGAAGAAAAATGAACAAAATAATGAACGAAATGAAGGGGGGTGGGGGGGCAGATCTCTCTTGACAGAGGTCTGCGCTCTTCGAGTGCTTTTCTTATTTACAAGTTGAAGCCCTTTAATTGGACGTGGCCTATCCGCGCGGCGCTATAATCCGAAACAAAGAGTTAAGGTTGACCAGTCTGACGAACACCGCGAGGCTCTTATCGCAGTGCAGACCGGCTAATCAGGAGGACAGGGAGGGATCCCAGTGGGTCGCTTGGACCAGTCTGGATGGAACAGATTTATAAAGTGACCAGGTTGACTTAGTGCGCGAGACCACCGCAGGCGGTCCATATGGCAGACTGTCATTTTCTCGGCGTGTTCAGGCTGGCGTTCAGACACACACTGCTTACGACCGTGGCCTGTTCGAAGGGCCGTGGAATAACTGGTCAAGGTTTGTTTTGTTTTTCAGTGTGCAGGACTAATCATGGAAAAAAAACAAAAAAAACAAAAAAAAAGAAAAAAAGCTGGTATTAATAGAAATGGAGAGTTAAAAGCAGAATGACGCTACATTGCTAAGGTTTTCTGCGCAACAGTGTCGATGATGTAGATGAATGGTGTGAATACCCAAACTATGTAAAAAAAAAAAAAAAAACAGGTCGGATGAGTAATCTGTGAAGGATATTTGTCACATTTCCTGTGTTTTTAGTGTAAACTGGCTGAACATGAGTCAGAGCAGCCTTTCAATCAAAAGGAACGTTTTTGTCTTAAGAGAAGAAACCATCACTGTAAGTTTTTTTTTTTTTTTTTTTTTTTAGAGCTGTTAGATTGTGAGTCATTCGAGCGTTTCAGCGTCGAGGTCAACTGTCGAGACGGTCGACTATAAACTAATCTCTCGCTGACTTCTCACTTTCACTTTCTCAGACTTGAATGTCACGGTCGACACCAGCAGAGAGCACGTTCCAAGGCTGAGACAGCAACATTTGGAAATTTATCTGCCTCTTCTCCACTTTGTCCCACAAGCGTTTTGTCTCACCTGAAAACCGAGTTTAGGTTTTCTGACCCTGAACGTAGACGAAAACAACGGAAAGAAGCTGTTGTGGAATGTTGAAGTACAAATGACAAAGAACAGTGCAAATAATCGAAAACTTACCAAGCGTATTTTTCTTATTTCTACTCAAAATATCTCATCACACTTAAAATAAGACATAATCACCTAAAGAGTAACTTGTAAGTGAGATATAAGAACTTATTTTTCGGCAATAGATCGTGAATATCTTATTTCAAGAAATCTTACCAAGATAATTTTGACTTGTTCCATTGGCAGATTTTTTCACTTGAATTAAGCAAAAAAAAAAAAAAAAAAAATCTTGAATTAAGCGAAAAAACCTGCCAATGGAAGAACTGAAAATTATCTTGGTAAGATTTCTTGAAATACGATTTTGGAGATCTATCGTCTAAAAATAAGTTCTTGTATCTCACTGAAAAGTTACTTTTTAGGTGATTATGTCTTATTTTAAGCGTGATGAGATATTTTGACTAGAAACGAGAAAAATACACTTAGTAAGATTTCAATTTTTGCAGTGTATTAAATGAATTAGCAGCAATTTTCGTGATTGATAAGAAAATCTGTTGGGTTTCTTTACTACACTGGAAAAAATCGAAATCTTACCAAGTGTATTTTTCTCATTTCTACTCAAAATATCTCATCACACTTAAAATAAGACATAATCATCTAAAGAGTAACTTGTAAGTGAGATATAAGAACTTATTTTTCGGCGATAGATCGTGAATATCTTATTTCAAGAAATCTTACCAAGATAATTTTGACTTGTTCCATTGGCAGATTTTTTCACTTGAATTAAGCAAAAAAAAAAAAAAAAATCTTGAATTAAGCGAAAAAACCTGCCAATGGAAGAACTGAAAATTATCTTGGTAAGATTTCTTGAAATATGATTTTGGAGATCTATCGTCTAAAAATAAGTTCTTGTATCTCACTGAAAAGTTACTTTTTAGGTGATTATGTCTTATTTTAAGCGTGATGAGATATTTTGACTAGAAACGAGAAAAATACACTTAGTAAGATTTCAATTTTTGCAGTGTATTAAATGAATTAGCAACAAATTTCGTGATTGATAAGAAAATCTGTTGGGTTTCTTTACTACACTGGAAAAAATCAAAATCTTACCAAGTGTATTTTTCTTATTTTTAGTCAAAATATCTCATCACACTTAAAATAAGACATAATCATCTAAAGAGTAACTTGTAAGTGAGATATAAGAACTTATTTTTCGGCAATAGATCGTGAATATCTTATTTCAAGAAATCTTACCAAGATAATTTTGACTTGTTCCATTGGCAGATTTTTTCACTTGAATTAAGCAAAAAAAAAAAAAAAAAATCTTGAATTAAGCGAAAAAACCTGCCAATGGAAGAACTGAAAATTATCTTGGTAAGATTTCTTGAAATACGATTTTGGAGATCTATCGTCTAAAAATAAGTTCTTGTATCTCACTGAAAAGTTACTTTTTAGGTGATTATGTCTTATTTTAAGCGTGATGAGATATTTTGACTAGAAACGAGAAAAATACACTTAGTAAGATTTCAATTTTTGCAGTGTATTAAATGAATTAGCAACAAATTTCGTGATTGATAAGAAAATCTGTTGGGTTTCTTTACTACACTGGAAAAAATCAAAATCTTACCAAGTGTATTTTTCTTATTTTTAGTCAAAATATCTCATCACACTTAAAATAAGACATAATCATCTAAAGAGTAACTTGTCAGTGAGATATAAGAACTTATTTTTTGACTATAGATCGTCAAAATCGTATTTCAAGAAATCTTACCAAGATTATTTTCAATTCTTCCATTGGCAGATTTTTTTGCTTAATTCAAGATTTTTTTTTTTTTTTTTGCTTAATTCAAGTGAAAAAAATCTGCCAATGGAAAAAATGAAACTTATCTTGGTAAGATTTCTTGAAATAAGATAAGATATTCACGATCTATCGCCAAAAAATAAGTTCCTATATCTCACTGGAAAGTTACTTTTTAGGTGATTATGTCTCATTTTAAGTGTGATGAGATATTTTAACTAGAAATGACAAAAATACCTCTTGGCGGAGGTAATAACAAAAAATAATAATTACTTAGCTACTCAAGTAAACTCGTTTTGAATAATGTAAAACAGAAATGTTCTTTAAATGTTAAAAGCTTAAACAAGATTGTTGACAATAAAACTATTAAATTAATGTATTTATTGTGTTTTATTGTTTATTTTGCATTCAGTACATGATGACTTATTTAATGTATTTTTCCCCAAAAAAATTCAAGTACACATACTCCACTTTGGGAGCCCCTTTATTAGACCATCCAAGACAGTGGGCAGTCTATAATGTTATTTCCAACAATATCTGAACATCCAGAGATATCAGGCAATATACAACAAAAGCACACCAGGAAATAATCTGAACAGAAAGCAGAAATTCTCCCCGACTCCACTTTCAGTGCCAGGGTTTTCCACCACAAAAACAAAATCGCTTTGACGCTCTTTGCAAAGGCACCATCGCCGAATCTTTGGCTTAGCGCCTCCCGAGATGACTGTGATTAGTTTAAAGAAATGCAAACAAGCAACAGAGTTTTACTTTTTATATTTCAGAACCATAATAACTTTTCTCCAGCTCTGCCACAGCACTAAAAAAAAACAAAACAAAAAAGTAGTATTGGTTGTGAAAGAATAAATAAGTAATAAACACAACTTGTAGGATTTCAACTCTCATGCAGGCAACTTCTGCACGATTTGTAGTAGTATTTTGAGATTTATTTAGTTTCTGGTTTGGAAATTTCTGCACAAATCTAAGCTTTTTTTTCCACTTTTAGTCTACATTTCAATTGTAACGCATGATACCTTTTAATTAACCCATAAAAACCCAGTGCTACTTTTGTGGCAGTTCCCAAATGATTTTGTTCTTTATATTTAACATTTCCTAAGTGATTTATCACCATTTATTAGAAAATAATCCTTTGTATTTGGCATTTTTCTGATGAAAATCAGGTATTTTCCAATATTTAATGAATTGATCATATAGACCAGGGGTGTCAAATATGTGGCCTGGGTGCCAAAACTGGCCCGCTAAAGGTTCCAATCTGGCCCGTGGGATGAATTAGTGAAATAAAAAAATTACACTGAAGATATTAACAATCAAGGATGTCAAAATAATTGTAGTTCAATTCCATCTAAAGTGGGTCAGACCAGTAAAATACTATCATAATAAACTATAAATAATGAAAACCACATATTTTTCTCAGTTTTAGTGTAAAAAAAAAGTAAAATTGGACAAAAATGTTAACATTTACAGACTAGCCTTTTACAACAAATGTGAAAAACCTGAACAAATATAAACAACCTGAAATGTCTTAAGAGATTTAAGAGTAATTTTACCAATATTCTGTCTGTTCTTAAATGTTTTGTGCATTTGTAGATGCACTGTTTTTTTGACATTATTCCACAAGTGGTGCGAAAAATTTTAGTAAGGGCCTTGGTGGACGGGATACCAGAGGGCTAAATGAATCTTATTCCCCTTGATCCACAGCTAAACTATACTGATACGTTTTCACTGATTAAAATAAATTTTCACAATTAACAGATTTATGCTGATTTTAAGAAATTTGAACAAATAAATTCTAAAAATTTACTTATTTAAATGACATCAAATTGATGCAAATATTTAACCCTTAGGGGTCTACGGTCATGGCCCCGTGACTCAATAACATGACAATTCCAACATGTCGTAACGTCGGAAGTCGGTCAGGTAGACCACTGAAGGTAATTGCATTCGAAAGTACGGTCACTCTCCCACTTTTTATTTGATGTTGATAGAACAAATACAATAGAAGATATGATGGTTTGAAGCTGGCGCAAACAAATGTGAATAAAAGTCTGAAAATGAGGTGGTGGGATGGGGGGGGGTGTTATATTTCTGACCATATCTTTGTAATTTTTTGTCTCTTTTCAAAACTGAAAGAACTGACCGAATCTACAGAAACCGGAGAAAACTCTTATGTAAAAATGTCCTTTTATGTCAAATATTTGGGTATAGTTTTAATTTATTACAATTTTGATTTTATATACTAATATTTGGAACCGATATTCACTTTTAAAGTCTTTGAAAAGGTTCGTTAAGCATCTTTGTGTTATTTATGCAATAAATTCTATACATTTTTTAAATCGGATTTTCGATTTTTTGTGTGTTTTTGTCCTTTTGAGTTGATATAGTAGGTTAAAGTGTAAAAATAATAGGCAGATGAGATAGATGAAGTTGTGCTAAAAAAAAAGATACCAAACATGGGTATAGTAAACATTTTTTTATATAGTATATAAAAGCAAAATCAAAAGTGCTCAAAAATGGTCAAAATAGGTTCAGACCTCTAAGGGTTAAGACGTGTTGTATAACAGAGGCATAGAAGTCGGATGTTGAAAGTATGTTAAGTTTCAGTTTTGTTTCATATGCCCCCCCGACACACACACACAATGTTTAGCTTTCATGGAGCCCACAATCGGAGATACGACATTTTGAAATTGGTGCAAACAAACGTTAATAAAAGTATGAAAATAAGGTGGGGGGGCGTTATGTTTCTGACGGTGTCTATGTCATTTTTGTCCTTTTTCAAAACTGAAAAAACTGAAAAGGTCCGTTAAGCGTCTTTGTGTTATTTATGCCATAAATTACATACATTTTTTAACCCTTTCATGCACGAATTTAGAGAACCGCAATCAATTTTTTTTCCTGAGTGTTTTTATTCCTCTTTAGGCATGAAAAAAACAATGCGATTGAAAATTTTCTTCTGAAAAATAAATAAATAAAAAATACATAAAAAAAAAAAAATAAAATAAAAATAATAATAATAATAATGAAAATAAAAAAGAATCTTATGAACCTATTTTTCATGAAGTTGCAAAAATGTCCACTTAGCTGGACACCACGTTTAATTTTTGACGAACAGAAAGATGTATTTACTGATAAATTGTGTGAAAACTATGGGGAGGGCTTGTGATTCTGGGGGTTTATCCTCAGGAGAGATCTACATAATGTTACCAATTCATGTCAGAAAAGACATGTAGTGTCTTAAAAGTTTAATAAAGATATGCGTTAAAAAAAAAAAAAAAAAAAATGAAAAGAGCAACAAAATCCATGAATATACAAGGGAACCGCTGTAGAATAGCTGTCCACTGTAGTGACCAGTATGCATGAAATGAAAGGGTTAAATCGGATTTTCTATTTTTTGTATGTTTTTCTCCTTTTGTGTTGATATAGTAGGTTAAAGTGAAAAAAATAATAGGTAGATGAGAAAGATGAAGTTGTGCTAAAAAAAATAAATAAATAAATAAAAAAAAAAGATACCAAACATGGGTATAGTACACATTTCTTTATAGTGTATATAAAGGCAAAAGAGATATGACATTTTGAAATTGGCACAAACAAACGTGAATAAAAGTATGAAAATGAGGTGGGGGGGTGTTATATTTCTGACGGTATCTTCGTCATTTTTGTCCTTTTTCAAAACTGAAAAAACTCTCCAAATCTGTGGAAACCAGAGAAAACACTTATATAAAGATCTGCTTTTATGTCAAATATGTCAAATATTTGAGTATAGTTTTAATTTATTACAATTTTGATTTTATATACTAATATTTGGAACCAATATTCACTTTTAAAGTCTTTGAAAAGGTTCATAAAGCGTCTTTGTGTTATTTATGCAATAAATTGCATACATTTTTTTAACCCTTTCATGCACGAATTTAGAGAACCTTGATCAAATTTTTTTTTCCTGAGTGTTTTTATTCCTCTTCAGGCATGAAAAAAACAATGCGATTGAAAATTTTCTTTTGAAAAAAAATAAATAAATAAATAAATAAAAAATTAAAAAATACATTAAAAAAAAAGAAAAGAAAAAAAACAACTTATGAACCTATTTTTCATGAAGTTGCAAAAATGTCCACTTAGCTGGACACCACGTTTAATTTTTGACGAACAGAAATATGTATTTACCGATAAATTGTGTGAAAACTATGGGGTGGGCTTGTGATTCTGGGGGTTTATCCTCAGGAGAGATCTACATAATGCTATTTTTTTGTGTGTTTTTGTCCTTTTGTGTTGATATAGTAGGTTAAAGTGAAAAAATAATAAGCAGATGAGATAGATGAAGTTGTGCTTAAAAAATAAAATAAAATAAAATAAAATAAAAAATACCAAACATGGGTATAGTAAACATTTCTTTATATAGAATATAAAAGCAAACTCAAAAGTGCTCAAAAATGGTCAAAATAGGCTCAGATCCCTAAGGGTTAATTTGCACCACAAATTATTCAAGGAAAAGCAAAAAGTTTTATTAGAATATTGATATTTCTTTCAATAAAAGTAATAATAATAAAAATCAAAAGTAGTCAAAAACAGCCAATAATAGGCTCAGACCTTTAAAGGTTAAAAATAAACTATGCCATTATTCATTTTTCTGAGTATATGCAACAGTTTAACCTCAGTAGTGACAATAAATTCCTTTGCAATCAGCATTCTGCATGAGGTTAAACAACATCGCTGCATTATTGGCTTTCTTTGGGCTTTAAAGTAAAAAAAAAAAAAAAAAAAAACTTCCATCCTTGCTGTAGCTTCACCATGGTAATGAGCTTTTTGATCTAAAAATTCTCTGAGAAGTCAGCATAAAACATATGCTTCGTTAAAAGCTGCAGTGTGCGGGGGTCATGTTTTTACACCGCCAGATAGAAGCAACACGTCAAACGAAAAGAAGCTCCACAAAGGCAATTACGGAACAACCTTAATTGTCCCGTGTGCTTTGATCGACCTAAAATAGGTTTTGTACATTTTGTGCAAAATCCAGGAGTGGGAGCAGTAATGTCAGTAATTGAAAATAGGGAAATTGATTGAATAGACAAGCTTTACAAGGAGCATATATTTCACAGCTGCCCGGATGAGGAGCTTCGAAAGAGCCATTGAACCCTGAAATGGGATTTCTCCACAGAACATTTCAGATACTTGTTGGACAATGTTCACATGCTGGAGCTACACCCATCGCTAAATGCGGAAATGCCTTTGAATAAAATGCAAATCAAGTTGTGAGGTGGGAAAAAAAAAAAAAAAAAGGCATCACAAAAATGCATTTTAATGCTGTTTTTTGTCGGATTTTTGTCGTTAAATATTTAAATTTACAGACTAGTCTTTTACAAAAAATGTGAATATCTGAAATGTCGTAGTTATTGATTTAAGATTTTTTTTTTTTTGCTTAATTGAAGATTTTTTTTTTGGTTAATTCAAGATTTTTTAGCTCAAGTCAAGATTTTTTTTGCTTAATTCAATATTTTTTTGCTCAATTCAAGATTTGTTTTGCTTAATTCAAGATTTTATTTATTTTTTTATTGATTCAAGATTTTTTTTTTTTTTTTTTACTTAATTCAACATTTTTTTTTTTTTTTTTTGCTTAATTCAAGATTTGGTTTGCTTAATTCAAGATTTTTTTTTTGCTTTATTCAAGATTGTTTTTTTTTTTTTTTTTTGTTGCTTGATTCAAGACTTTTTTTTTGCTTAATTCAAGATTTTTCAGACCAGTAAAATACTATTGTAATAACCTATAAATAATGAAAAGTGTAAATTTGTCTCTGTTTTAGAGTTAAAAAAGTAAAATTACACAAAAATGTTTACATTTACAGACTAGTCTTTTACAAAAAATGTGAATATCTGAAATGTCTTAGTTATTAATTTGAGATTTTTTTTTTTGCTTAATTGAAGTTTAGTTTCGCTCAATTCAATATATATATATATATATATATATATATATATATATATATATATATATATATATATATACACTTTTTTTTGCTTAATTCAATATTTGTTTTGCTTAATTCAAGGTTGTTGTTTTTTTTTTGCTCAATTCAAATTTTTTTTGCTCAATTCAAGATTTTTTTTTTTTTTTTTTGCTTAATTCAAGATATGTTTTACTTAATTCAAGGTGTTTTTTTTTTGCTTTATTCAAGATTTTTTTTGTTGCTTGATTCAAGACTTTTTGCTTAATTCAAGATTTTTCAGACCAGTAAAATAATATTGTAATAACCTATAAATAATGAAAACTGTAAATTTGTCTCTTTTGTTTTAGTGTAAAAAAAGTAAAATTACACAAAAATTTTTACATTTACAGACTAGTCTTTTACAAAAAATGTGAATATCTGAAATGTCGTAGTTATTGATTTAAGATTTTTTTTTTTTTGCTTAATTGAAGATTTTTTTTTGGTTAATTCAAGATTTTTTAGCTCAAGTCAAGATTTTTTTTGCTTAATTCAATATTTTTTTTGCTCAATTCAAGATTTGTTTTGCTTAATTCAAGATTTTATTTATTTTTTTTATTGATTCAAGATTTTTTTATTTTTTTTTTTACTTAATTCAAATTTTTTTTTTTTTTTTTGCTTAATTCAAGATTTGGTTTGCTTAATTCAAGATTTTTTTTTTTTGCTTTATTCAAGATTGTTTTTTTTTTTTTTTTTTTTTTGCTTGATTCAAGACTTTTTTTTTGCTTAATTCAAGATTTTTCAGACCAGTAAAATACTATTGTAATAACCTATAAATAATGAAAAGTGTAAATTTGTCTCTGTTTTAGAGTTAAAAAAGTAAAATTACACAAAAATGTTTACATTTACAGACTAGTCTTTTACAAAAAATGTGAATATCTGAAATGTCTTAGTTATTAATTCGAGATTTTTTTTTTTGCTTAATTGAAGTTTAGTTTCGCTCAATTCAATATATATATATATATATATATATATATATATATATATATATATATATATATATATATATACACTTTTTTTTTTGCTTAATTCAATATTTGTTTTGCTTAATTCAAGGTTGTTGTTTTTTTTTTTTGCTCAATTCAAATTTTTTTTGCTCAATTCAAGATTTTTTTTTTGCTTAATTCAAGATATGTTTTATTTAATTCAAGATGGGTTTTTTTGCTTTATTCAAGATTTTTTTTGTTGCTTGATTCAAGACTTTTTGCTTAATTCAAGATTTTTCAGACCAGTAAAATAATATAGTAATAACCTATAAATAATGAAAACTGTAAATTTGTCTCTTTTGTTTTAGTGTAAAAAAAGTAAAATTACACAAAAATTTTTACATTTACAGACTAGTCTTTTACAAAAAATGTGAATATCTGAAATGTCGTAGTTATTGATTTAAGATTTTTTTTTTTTGCTTAATTGAAGATTTTTTTTGGTTAATTCAAGATTTTTTAGCTCAAGTCAAGATTTTTTTTGCTTAATTCAATATTTTTTTGCTCAATTCAAGATTTGTTTTGCTTAATTCAAGATTTTATTTATTTTTTTATTGATTCAAGATTTTTTTTATTTTTTTTTTACTTAATTCAAAATTTATTATTTTTTTTTTTTGCTTAATTCAAGATTTGGTTTGCTTAATTCAAGATTTTTTTTTTGCTTTATTCAAGATTGTTTTGTTTTTTGTTTTTTTTTGTTGCTTGATTCAAGACTTTTTTTTTGCTTAATTCAAGATTTTTCAGACCAGTAAAATACTATTGTAATAACCTATAAATAATGAAAAGTGTAAATTTGTCTCTGTTTTAGAGTTAAAAAAGTAAAATTACACAAAAATGTTTACATTTACAGACTAGTCTTTTACAAAAAATGTGAATATCTGAAATGTCTTAGTTATTAATTCGAGATTTTTTTTTTTGCTTAATTGAAGTTTAGTTTCGCTCAATTCAATATATATATATATATATATATATATATATATATATATATATATATATATATATATATATATATACACTTTTTTTTTTGCTTAATTCAATATTTGTTTTGCTTAATTCAAGGTTGTTGTTTTTTTTTTTTGCTCAATTCAAATTTTTTTTGCTCAATTCAAGATTTTTTTTTTGCTTAATTCAAGATATGTTTTATTTAATTCAAGATGGGTTTTTTTGCTTTATTCAAGATTTTTTTTGTTGCTTGATTCAAGACTTTTTGCTTAATTCAAGATTTTTCAGACCAGTAAAATAATATAGTAATAACCTATAAATAATGAAAACTGTAAATTTGTCTCTTTTGTTTTAGTGTAAAAAAAGTAAAATTACACAAAAATTTTTACATTTACAGACTAGTCTTTTACAAAAAATGTGAATATCTGAAATGTCGTAGTTATTGATTTAAGATTTTTTTTTTTGCTTAATTGAAGATTTTTTTTGGTTAATTCAAGATTTTTTAGCTCAAGTCAAGATTTTTTTTGCTTAATTCAATATTTTTTTGCTCAATTCAAGATTTGTTTTGCTTAATTCAAGATTTTATTTATTTTTTTATTGATTCAAGATTTTTTTTATTTTTTTTTTACTTAATTCAAAATTTTTTTTTTTTTTTTTTTGCTTAATTCAAGATTTGGTTTGCTTAATTCAAGATTTTTTTTTTGCTTTATTCAAGATTGTTTTGTTTTTTGTTTTTTTTTGTTGCTTGATTCAAGACTTTTTTTTTGCTTAATTCAAGATTTTTCAGACCAGTAAAATACTATTGTAATAACCTATAAATAATGAAAAGTGTAAATTTGTCTCTGTTTTAGAGTTAAAAAAGTAAAATTACACAAAAATGTTTACATTTACAGACTAGTCTTTTACAAAAAATGTGAATATCTGAAATGTCTTAGTTATTAATTCGAGATTTTTTTTTTTTGCTTAATTGAAGTTTAGTTTCGCTCAATTCAATATATATATATATATATATATATATATATATATATATATATATATATATATATATTTATTTATTTATTTATTTATATATATACACTTTTTTTTGCTTAATTCAAGATTTGTTTTGCTTAATTCAAGGTTGTTGTTTTTTTTTTGCTCAATTCGAATTTTTTTTGCTCAATTCAAGATTTTTTTTTTTTTTTTTTGCTTAATTCAAGATATGTTTTACTTAATTCAAGGTGTTTTTTTTTGCTTTATTCAAGATTTTTTTTGTTGCTTGATTCAAGACTTTTTGCTTAATTCAAGATTTTTCAGACCAGTAAAATAATATCGTAATAACCTATAAATAATGAAAACTGTAAATTTGTCTCTTTTGTTTTAGTGTAAAAAAAGTAAAATTACACAAAAATGTTTACATTTACAGACTAGTCTTTTACAAAAAATGTGAATATTTTCACCATGTCCCGTCTAAAAGCTTTACATCGACGCTTACAACATGGCCCCCTTTTTAGCCTCCCTACCTTGGAAATATTTGCTTTGCAATCTGTAAAGAAGCACATGCAGCATATTTCTTTCTTGCTGATGTTCTGCAGATGGGGCCAGCTTTAGCCTGACTGTGAATACTTGTATCAAACCCCTCAATCAAACAGAGTTTGCATGAAACAAGTGTATCTAATCCCCAAAGCGAATTGGATCCACTTGAAGATACAAGGCCAGGCAGTTCTTAATTGTTATCCCAAAAAAAGCACCCTGAACCCTTCACGGGGGAATTGAACACAAGTGGGCGAATTAAGATTCAGGATGTTAGCAACTGTCCCTCTTTTAGAAGGAGGGAGTTCAACCGGAGTCTTCGGGGAGGTAAATGGATTACGGCCTCAGCGGTCTTTTCCTAGGTGCCATTGGATTCTCGGTGACCGCCGGGATTTCCATTTAAGGAAAACCATTCAGGGCAGCGCTGGTGAGATTGAAAGACAGAGCGACTGACGGAAAAAATGAAAACGCTGGAGGACGAATCATACATGATTAGAGTACGGAAAGGCAAATGACGCCACGGACAAGAATCGACAAGTAACGGAAAAACGACTTTAGCTCGACAAACAATTCCCCCGCTCGCTTGAAAGTCTCCTGACAGGAAGGATGGAAGGTTATGTTGTTGTAAATCACATGAGCCGAAACAATTCTGTTACAGTATTTAGGTCACAGGTGTCAAATATGCGGCCCGGGGACCAAATCCGGCCCGCCAAAGGGTTCAGTCTGGCCCCTGGGATGAATTTGTGAAATGCAAAAAATTACTGAAGGTATTAACAATCAAGGATGTTAAAATAATTTGAGGTCATTTTAGTCTAAAGTGGATCAGAGCAGTAAAATACTATCGCAATGACCTATAAATGATAAAACGTAAATTTTTCTCTTTGTTTTAATGTAAAAAAAGTAAAATTACACACAAATGTTAACATTTACAGACTGGTCTTTTACAAAAAAAAAAGTGAATATCTGAAATGTCTCAATAATTAGAGTTTTTTTTTTGCTTAATTCAAGATTTTTTTTTGCTTAATTCAAGAATTTTTTGCTCAATTCAAGATTTTTTTTTTTGCGTAATTGAAGAAGTCTTTGCTCATTTCAAGATTTTTTTTTGCTTAATTCAACATTTTCTTGCTCAATTCAAGATTTTTGTTTTTTTGCTTAATTCAAGATTTGTTTTGCTTAATTCAAGATGTTTGGGTTTTTTTTTTTTTTTTGCTTTATTCAAGGTTTTTTTTGTTGCTTGATTCAAGACGTTTTTTGGTTAATTCAAGATTTTTCAGACCAGTAAAATACTATCATAATAACCTATAAATTATAAAAAATGTAAATTTGTCTCTTTGTTTTAGTGTAAAAAAAGTAAAATTACACACAAATGTTGACATTTACAGACTAGCCTTTTACAAAAAATGTGAATATCTTAAATGTCTTATTTGTTAATTAGTTTTTTGTTTTTTTTTGTTTTTTTTTGTTTAATTCAAGATTTTTTTTTGCTTAATTCAAGAATTTTTTGCTCAATTCAAAATTTTTTTTTTTTTTTTTGCGTAATTGAAGAAGTTTTTGCTCATTTCATGATTTTTTTTTTTTTTTTTTTTTTTTTTTTTGCTTAATTCAACATTTTCTTGCTCAATTCAAGATTTTTGTTTTTTTGCTTAATTCAAGATGTTTGGGTTTGGTTTTTTTTGCTTTATTCAAGGTTTTTTTTGTTGCTTGATTCAAGACGTTTTTTGGTTAATTCAAGATTTTTCAGACCAGTAAAATACTATCATAATAACCTATAAATTATAAAAAATGTAAATTTGTCTCTTTGTTTTAGTGTAAAAAAAGTAAAATTACACACAAATGTTGACATTTACAGACTAGTCTTTTACAAAAAATGTGAATATCTTAAATGTCTTATTTGTTAATTAGTTAGTTTTTTTTTTTTTTTTTTTTTTTTTTGCTTAATTCAAGATTTTTTTTGCTTAATTCAAGAATTTTTTGCTCAATTCAAGATTTTTTTTTTGCGTAATTGAAGAAATTTTTGCTCATTTCATGATTTTTTTTTTTTTTTTTTTTGCTTAATTCAACATTTTCTTGCTCAATTCAAGATTTTTGTTTTTTTGCTTAATTCAAGATTTGTTTTGCTTAGTTCAAGATGTTTGTTTCTTTTTGCTTTATTCAAGGTTTTTTTGTTGCTTGATTCAAGATGTTTTTTGGTTAATTCAAGATTTTTCAGACCAGTAAAATACTATCATAATAACCTATAAATTATAAAAAAAATGTAAATTTGTCTCTTTGTTTTCGTGTAAAAAAAGTAAAATTACACAAAAATGTTGACATTTACTGACTAGTCTTTTACAAAAAATGTGAATATCTGAAATGTCTTAGTAATTAGAGTTTTTTTTTTTTGCTTAATTCAAGATTTTTTTTGCTTAATTCAAGAATTTTTTGCTCAATTCAAGATTTATTTATTTTTTGTGTAATTGAAGAAGTTTTTGCTCATTTCAAGATTTTTTTTTTTTTGCTTAATTCAACATTTTCTTGCTCAATTGAAGATTTTATTATTTTTTTTGCCTAATTCAAGACTTATTTTGCTTAGTTCAAGATGTTTGTTTCTTTTTGCTTTATTCAAGGTTTTTTTTGTTGCTTGATTGAAGACGTTTTTTGCTTAATTCAAGATTTTTCAGACCAGTAAAATACGATCGTAATAACCTATAAATAATGAAAACTGTAAATTTTTCTCATTGTTTTAGTGTAAAAAAAGTAAAATTACACAAAAAATGTTTACATTTACAGACTAGTCTTTTACAAAAAATGTGAAAATCTGAAACGTCTTAGTTATTAATTCGAGATTTGTTTTTGCTTAATTGAAGATTTTTTTTTGCTTAATTCAAGAATTTTTTTTTCTCAATTCAAGAAATTTTTTGCTTAATTCAAGATTTTTTTTTGCTTAATTCAAGATTTTTTTGCTTAATTCAAGATTTTTTTTTTTTTTGCTTAATTCAAGACTTTTTTTTTTTTTGCTCAATTCAAGAATTTTTTTTTTTGCTTAATTCAACATTTTTTTGCTCAATTCCAGATTTTTTTTCTTTCTTTTGCTTAATTCAAGATTTGTTTTGCTTAATTCAAGATGTTTTTTTTTTTCTTTTTGCTTTATTCAAGGTTTTTTTTGTTTTGTTGCTTGATTCAAGACTTTTTTTTTTTTTTTTTGCTTAATTCAGGATTTTTCAGACCAGTAAAATACTATCATAATAACCTAGAAATTATGAAAACTGTAAATTTGTCTCTTTGTTTTAGAGTTTAAAAAAAAAAAAGGAAAATTACACAAAAATGTTGACATTTACAGACTAGCCTTTTGTAATAATAATAATAATAATAATAATAATAATGATAATAATAATGATAATAATAATCAAGTGAATAACCTGAAATCTCTAAAGAGAGGTATGTGGAATTTTAACAATATTCTCCGTGTTATTTGATGTTTTGTGTATTTGTAGATCCACTCTGATCTCTAAGTTGTGATTCACGTGTATAAATGATAAAACTAAAGCGTAATATTATTTACATTGCACTTATTTTACTAAAGAATTTTCAGCTTGTTCATATTTGTTCATGTTAAGTTCAAGTACAATTTGTGGCTATAAACATTTTCATTCCAGAATTTACTTTTTTCACTCAAAACTTCTTCTCCTATTACTTATATTATTTTACTGGTCCGGCCCTGAACTAAAATGAGTTTGACACCCCTGATTTAGACGAACAATAGGTCTCTTTTCCCTTTTTTTCTTTTCTCTGTGGAAAAAAAAAGTGTGCATGTAAATGTCTTTTTTTTGTTTTTAACGCTATTATGCAAAAATGCAACTTAAGCGCTCACTACGTCTGTGCTTCCAAGATAAATAACACTCATAACTCGTTGGGATTTTGAGTAGATTCGCCTGCTAGTTACGCTTTAAGATGCTCCGGAGTTAAAGGGTGTTCAGCAGCTCTTTTGTAATGCATAATACAGGACAAAATCTGATCTGTCTCCTTTATCTCTGTGCTATTTTTATCGTCTTTTGATCAGCGCTGTTCAGTTTTTAAACACAAGCACACACGCGCACGAGAATTTCGGCATTTCTGAATCAAGAATGACACGTCTTTATAGACAGTTGCGGATGAAAGGGATCTTTAAATATTCAAGCAAACATCTAAATGAAAGAAAGAATGTTCAAGCAGGTTCGTTAATGATGAATCCTTTTTGATGTTTTTTGACAAGAATAGGCTCGGTGCCACGCTCTGGGCCGGCCTACACAGCTGCTGATAATTTGGGGTCCCCGCGACGGGATGGGGGAAGAAATAAGAGGGTAAAATTTATGAGGTAGGCTAATTTTGTGTCTGGCTTTGGAGTTATTCACAGGGGATTTATGTGGCGTGATCAAACAGGATTTTCATTTGGAGTCTTTTTAGATTAGTGGAGTGAATGGAATAGTGATGGTAGGGTTAAGTCAGGGGTGTCAAACTCATATTCGTTCAGGGGCCAAATTAAGCCAAATTTGATCTGAAGTGGGCCGGACCAATATAATAATAACAAAATAATATATAAAAATTGTCAACTCCAAACTTTTCTCTATGTTTTCGAGCACAGGTGTCAAACATGTCAAACAGAAGTAAGTACAATTTGAAAGAATGAATAAATAAATTGTAAATATTTTCATGTATTTACACTAAAACAAAGTATAATTTCGCAAAAATAAATAAATTAATAAATTAAATAACCTGAACAAATATGAACAACCTAAAATTTCCTAAGAGAAGTAAGTACAATTTGAACAATATTCTGTCTGTTTTTACAAGTTTTGTGTATTTGTAAGTTCTAATGTACATGTGTAAATGATAAACTGAGGCATAATATCGTTAAAATTGCACTTAGTTTTTTTTTAAAAATTTCAGTTTGTTCATGATATTCACTTTATTTTAAAGGATAGTTGATAGATGTAAACATTTTGATCGCATAATTTTACTTTTTTCGCTCTAAAACAGGGGTGTCAAACTCATTTTCGTTCAGGGGCCACAATAAGCCAAATTTGATCTGAAGTGGGCCGGACCAATATAATAATAACATAATAATATATAAATAATGTCAACTCCAAACTTTTCTCTATGTTTTCGAGCACAGGTGTCAAACATGTCAAACAGAAGTAAGTACAATTTGAAAGAATGAATAAATAAATTGTAAATATTTTCATGTATTTACACTAAAACAAAGTATAATTTCGCAAAAATAAATAAATTAATAAATTAAATAACCTGAACAAATATGAACAACCTAAAATTTCCGAAGAGAAGTAAGTACAATTTGAACAATATTCTGTCTGTTTTTACATGTTTTGTGTATTTGTAAGTTCTAATGTACATGTGTAAATGATAAACTGAGGCAGAATATTGTTAAAATTACATTTTTTTTCCCAGTTTTTCATGTTATTCAAATCTTTTGAAAGGAAAGTTTGGAAATGTAAACCTTTTCGTAATATAAATGTACTTTTCACTCTAAAACACAGAGAAAAATTTGGAGCTGACATTATTTATATATTAATATATTGTTGATCCATAATGCACATGTATAAATGATATGTTGAGGCAGAATATTGTTAAAATTGCACTTATTTTTCTGAAGAAATTTCAGTTTTTTCAGGTTATTCACTTTTTTTAAAATTTGGATAGTTTATACAAGTAAGTATTTTCATAATTCATTTTTTTTTTTTTTTTGCACTGAAAAAAACATTTTTTGAAGTTGTCATTTTTTATATATTATTATGTTATTATTTTACTGGTTCGGCCCACTTCAGATCAAATTTAGCTGAATGTGGCCCCTGGACTAAAATGAGTTTGACACCCCTGCTGTACTGTATTAAATATCCTGAAACCATTATGTTCAAAACATCCATTTACTTGGTGTTTTATAGTCCAGTAGCACCCCCCCCCATACACACAAAAACGATCCATTACTTAACCCACAGGTGTCAAATATGCGGCCCGGGGGCCAAAACCGGCCCGCCAAAGGGTCCAGTCCGGCCCCTGGGATGAATTTGTGAAATGCAAAAATTACACCGAAGATATTGATCATTTTAGTTCAGGTTCCCAATTTAATCTCAAGTGGGTCGGATCCATAAAATACTATCAGAATAACCTATAAATACTCACAACTCCAAATTGTTCTCTTTGTAAATGTAAAAGTTTTCATGTCATTTTACTGTATTTACTCTAAAACAAGCTATCATTTCACAAAAACGCAAATAACCTGAACAAATATGAACATTTTGAAATGTCTGAAGTGTAGGTTTTCCAATATTCTGCCTGTTATTAAATGTTTTGTGTGTTTATTGATCCACTGTGATCTGTAAGTTATAATTCACATGTGTAAATGATAAACTGAGGCATAATATCGTTAAAATTGCACTTAGTTTTTTTAAGAAATTTCAGTTTGTTCATGATATTCACTTTATTTTAAAGGATAGTTGATAGATGTAAACATTTTGATCGCATAATTTTACTTTTTTCGCTCTAAAACAGGGGTGTCAAACTCATTTTCGTTCAGGGGCCACAATAAGCCAAATTTGATCTGAAGTGGGCCGGACCAATATAATAATAACATAATAATATATAAATAATGTCAACTCCAAACTTTTCTCTATGTTTTCGAGCACAGGTGTCAAACATGTCAAACAGAAGTAAGTACAATTTGAAAGAATGAATAAATAAATTGTAAATATTTTCATGTATTTACACTAAAACAAAGTATAATTTCGCAAAAATAAATAAATTAATAAATTAAATAACCTGAACAAATATGAACAACCTAAAATTTCCTAAGAGAAGTAAGTACAATTTGAACAATATTCTGTCTGTTTTTACATGTTTTGTGTATTTGTATGTTCTAATGTACATGTGTAAATGATAAACTGAGGCATAATATCGTTAAAATTGCACTTAGTTTTTTTTTTAAAATTTCAGTTTGTTCATGATATTCACTTTATTTTAAAGGATAGTTGATAGATGTAAACATTTTGATCGCATAATTTTACTTTTTTCGCTCTAAAACAGGGGTGTCAAACTCATTTTCGTTCAGGGGCCACAATAAGCCAAATTTGATCTGAAGTGGGCCGGACCAATATAATTATAACATAATAATATATAAATAATGTCAACTCCAAACTTTTCTCTATGTTTTCGAGCACAGGTGTCAAACATGTCAGACAGAAGTAAGTACAATTTGAAATAATGAATAAATAAATTGTAAATATTTTCATGTATTTACACTAAAACAAAGTATAATTTCGCAAAAATAAATAAATTAATAAATTAAATAACCTGAACAAATATGAACAACCTAAAATTTCCTAAGAGAAGTAAGTACAATTTGAACAATATTCTGTCTGTTTTTACATGTTTTGTGTATTTGTAAGTTCTAATGTACATGTGTAAATGATAAACTGAGGCAGAATATTGTTAAAATTACATTTTTTTTTTTCAGTTTTTCATGTTATTCAAATCTTTTGAAAGGAAAGTTTGGAAATGTAAACCTTTTCGTAATATAAATGTACTTTTCACTCTAAAACACAGAGAAAAATTTGGAGCTGACATTATTTATATATTAATATATTGTTGATCCATAATGCACATGTATAAATGATATGTTGAGGCAGAATATTGTTAAAATTGCACTTATTTTTCTTAAGAAATTTCAGTTTTTTCAGGTTTTTCACTTTTTTTAAAATTTGGATAGTTTATACAAGTAAGTATTTTCATAATTCATTTTTTTTTTTTTTTGCACTGAAAAAAACATTTTTTGAAGTTGTCATTTTTTATATATTATTATGTTATTATTTTACTGGTTCGGCCCACTTCAGATCAAATTTAGCTGAATGTGGCCCCTGGACTAAAATGAGTTTGACACCCCTGCTGTACTGTATTAAATATCCTGAAACCATTATGTTCAAAACATCCATTTACTTGGTGTTTTATAGTCCAGTAGCACCCCCCCCATACACACAAAAACGATCCATTACTTAACCCACAGGTGTCAAACATGCAGCCCGGGGGCCAAAACCGGCCCGCCAAAGGGTCCAGTCCGGCCCCTGGGATGAATTTGTGAAATGCAAAAATTACACCAAAGATATTGATCATTTTAGTTCAGGTTCCCAATTTAATCTCAAGTGGGTCGGATCCATAAAATACTATCAGAATAACCTATAAATACTCACAACTCCAAATTTTTCTCTTTGTAAATGTAAAAATTTTCATGTCATTTTACTGTATTTACTCTAAAACAAGCTATCATTTCACAAAAATGCGAATAACCTGAACAAATATGAACATTTTGAAATGTCTGAAGTGTAGGTTTTCCAATATTCTGCCTGTTATTAAATGTTTTGTGTGTTTATTGATCCACTGTGATCTGTAAGTTATAATTCACATGTGTAAATGATAAACTGAGGCATAATATCGTTAAAATTGCACTTAGTTTTTTTAAGAAATTTCAGTTTGTTCATGATATTCACTTTATTTTAAAGGATAGTTGATAGATGTAAACATTTTGATCGCATAATTTTACTTTTTTCGCTCTAAAACAGGGGTGTCAAACTCATTTTCGTTCAGGGGCCACAATAAGCCAAATTTGATCTGAAGTGGGCCGGACCAATATAATAATAACATAATAATATATAAATAATGTCAACTCCAAACTTTTCTCTATGTTTTCGAGCACAGGTGTCAAACATGTCAAACAGAAGTAAGTACAATTTGAAATAATGAATAAATAAATTGTAAATATTTTCATGTATTTACACTAAAACAAAGTATAATTTTGCAAAAAATAAATAAATAAATAAATTAAATAACCTGAACAAATATGAACAACCTAAAATTTCCTAAGAGAAGTAAGTACAATTTGAACAATATTCTGTCTGTTTTTACATGTTTTGTGTATTTGTAAGTTCTAATGTACATGTGTAAATGATAAACTGAGGCAGAATATTGTTAAAATTACATTTTTTTTTTCAGTTTTTCATGTTATTCAAATCTTTTGAAAGGAAAGTTTGGAAATGTAAACCTTTTCGTAATATAAATGTACTTTTCACTCTAAAACACAGAGAAAAATTTGGAGCTGACATTATTTATATATTAATATATTGTTGATCCATAATGCACATGTATAAATGATATGTTGAGGCAGAATATTGTTAAAATTGCACTTATTTTTCTTAAGAAATTTCAGTTTTTTCAGGTTTTTCACTTTTTTTTAAATTTGGATAGTTTATACAAGTAAGTATTTTCATAATTCATTTTTTTTTTTTTTTTGCACTGAAAAAAACATTTTTTGAAGTTGTCATTTTTTATATATTATTATGTTATTATTTTACTGGTTCGGCCCACTTCAGATCAAATTTAGCTGAATGTGGCCCCTGGACTAAAATGAGTTTGACACCCCTGCTGTACTGTATTAAATATCCTGAAACCATTATGTTCAAAACATCCATTTACTTGGTGTTTTATAGTCCAGTAGCACCCCCCCCCATACACACAAAAACGATCCATTACTTAACCCACAGGTGTCAAACATGCGGCCCGGGGGCCAAAACCGGCCCGCCAAAGGGTCCAGTCCGGCCCCTGGGATGAATTTGTAAAATGCAAAAATTACACCGAAGATATTGATCATTTTAGTTCAGGTTCCCAATTTAATCTCAAGTGGGTCGGATCCATAAAATACTATCAGAATAACCTATAAATACTCACAACTCCAAATTGTTCTCTTTGTAAATGTAAAAATTTTCATGTCATTTTACTGTATTTACTCTAAAACAAGCTATCATTTCACAAAAACGCAAATAACCTGAACAAATATGAACATTTTGAAATGTCTGAAGTGTAGGTTTTCCAATATTCTGCCTGTTATTAAATGTTTTGTGTGTTTTTTGATCCACTGTGATCTGTAAGTTATAATTCACATGTGTAAATGATAAACTGAGGCATAATATCGTTAAAATTGCACTTAGTTTTTTTAAGAAATTTCAGTTTGTTCATGATATTCACTTTATTTTAAAGGATAGTTGATAGATGTAAACATTTTGATCGCATAATTTTACTTTTTTCGCTCTAAAACAGGGGTGTCAAACTCATTTTCGTTCAGGGGCCACAATAAGCCAAATTTGATCTGAAGTGGGCCGGACCAATATAATAATAACATAATAATATATAAATAATGTCAACTCCAAACTTTTCTCGATGTTTAAATAAATTATAAATAAATTAATAAATTAAATAACCTGAACAAATATGAACAACCTAAAATTTCCTAAGAGAAGTAAGTACAATTTGAACAATATTCTGTCTGTTTTTACATGTTTTGTGTATTTGTAAGTTCTAATGTACATGTGTAAATGATAAACTGAGGCAGAATATTGTTAAAATTCTTCGTGTTTTAACGATCACCAAATGGCGGACGACGCCAGTGGTAGAGGAGGTTTTCGCGGACCAGCGACCAGAACCATCTACTGATCTAAACTGTTTAATACCTGTTGATCCAGTGATCCTATCAATACATGGAAATAATTGGTGTAAAATACAGTTTTCATGGTTATCAGATATGACCCAAACGCTCCGTAGTTACCGTGGAAACACCGTCATCTTCTATAACATTGATTCACCAGTAAAACCCATAGAGTTGGATCAATGACAGTGGATGGAGACCCTTGTTTTTACATTCAGTTAATGATAGATATTGTTGAAAAAGTCCCTTTTTCTTCAGTTTTTCTCTATTTTGATAAAATAACATTCTAATTTACACAGAGTTTTATAAACATACACATCACAGGTGTCAAACATGCGGCCCGGGGGCCAAATCTGGCCCGCCAAAGGTTCCATTCCGGCCCTGCAGGATGAAAATGCAAAAATTAACCTGAGCAGTCAAGGTTGTCAAAATCATTTTGGTTCAGGTTCCACATACAGACCAATGTGATCTACAGTAAAAATAACAACACAATAACCCATAAATAATGACGACTACAAATTTTCTTTGTGAAAAATTATGTGAAAAAATATAAGTGAAAAAAATAACATTACACTGTGAAAATATTTGCATTTACAGACATATTCTTTCACATTAAAATGCAAATAAATACATAAATAAAAACAAAGATGAACAACCAGAAATGTGCAATTTTAGCAGTATTCTGCCTGTTACTAAATGTTTGGTGCATTTATGAATCCACTATGATCTGTAGTTGTGTTAATAATAATAATAATAATAATAAGAGATGTAATACTGTAGAAATTGTTCAAATTTTAGTTCCAAACTCCAAAATTTTAACAATATTCTGCCTGTTACTAAATGTTTATGTAACACTGTGTATAAATGTACATGTTTAAATAATAAGTCGAGGCATAATATTGTAGAAATTGCGCTCATTTTTCAAATTAAATTTCTGTTTTTTTCAGGTTATTCACATCTTTTTTGTAAAATGTAAATATTTTCATAATTTAATTGGGGGGTTTTAGCACTAAAACGAAAAGAAAAACTTGGATTTGTCATTATTTATAGGTTAAGTCATTATTTTACTGGTCTGGCCCGCTTGAGATCAAATTGGGCTAAATATAGCCCTGAACCAAAATGAGTTTGACACCTCTGGTCTACATGATCAGTGAATTAGATATAGGAAAATATATGATTTGAACTGAAAAATGCAAAACACAGGATAATATCACAATAATTATAAGATATATTTATTGATCCTTCAAGGGGGGAATTCAAATATACAGCAGCACAAGACAGTATGCATCAAATACAATAGAAAAAACAAACAAACAAAAAAAACAACAAAAAATACTGATAAAAACTAGAAAAGCACCTCCGCCAAAATTGAATCATGTGTTCCTTGTCTCAGTATCAACACTTCCTAAAAAATTTCATCAAAATCCTTTCATAGCTTTTTGAGTTATGTTGTTAACAACCAAACAAACAGACAAACACTGATGAAAACATAATATAAAACATTTCTTAAAGTGACTAAAAGTGGAAAAAAGTAACAATAACAATAATAATAATAATAAATACAGTAACAAGTGTGCAAGTGAGTGATGTTTACAGATACAAAAGTCTGTTCAGAGCAGGCTATGATCATAAATGGTGATAAAACACTTAAAAAATGGTTAAATATTAAGAAAAAAAAAAAAAAAGTATTTGGGAACTGCCACAAATGCTGCACTGAGTCTTTATGGGTTAAGCTTAACCCTTTCATGCATGAATTATGAGAACCTTAGTCAATATATATTTTTTTTTTTCTTGAGTGTTTTTGTTCCTCTTTAGGCATGAAAAAAACAATGCAATTGATTTTTTTTTTTTTTTTTTTTTTTTTTTTATGAATGTATTTTTCATGGAGTTACAAAAATGTCCACTCAGCTGGACACCATGCATTTAAGTTTTGAAGCAAAGAAACATTTCTATAAAAATCATCATCAGAAAGTGATATACTGTGTGAAAACCATGAAATAAAAGCATTTTTAATGCCACTAATTGCTAAATTGCTACTGTTTTCTCACATTTTATCACACTCTAATATTAGTTATTACTCATTTCATGGAGGTTATATCCTCCTGAGACCCAGGAAATTGACAGTTTTAGCTTTTTTACATTAAAAAATTGTCTTGATTGGAAACTGCATAATGCAACAGTTTTTTCAGATACATTTTTAAAGCTATTTTTATTTATTGATTGATTTTTTTTAATGGAATGTCCTTTGTAATGGACAGCATTTTTAAAGTAAAACTGTCAAACTTTTGTCCCCTACAGAGGACAAAATGCATTGCTGGGTCTCAGGAGGATATGCAAAAAAAAAACCAAAAAACAAAAAAAAAAAAAACATAAATTTGTTTGTTAATTACAGTCTAATACCAATTAGCAATTGATTTCCACTAAAACATGTTACTGCATATCAGGTTTATCAAGAACAGCAAAGTTACAGTAATTGTATGAATTGCAGTGTTTTGGATGATGCATAAGAGTCCTGATATGGAACTAAAACAACAAAACCCATGAATAAACAATAGAACAGCCGTAGAATAACTGTCCACTGGAGTGACCACTATGCATGAAAGGGTTAATCTGGTTCAGTTAAAGTTCAAATTTTACGTTTATTTTGTCAGAAAATTGATGAATTTTCCAAAACTGTTTCGAAAAACTGCAGTGAAATGTGGTGTTCTTCCTCTTTCTTTCAGATTATTTCGTACTAAAAGATTGTTTTTGGTTGAAGTCTGACCTTTAGAAGAACACTGTGGCCCAAATTCTAATGAGATAACGCTGCAGAATGGCTTCAACATTTATTCTGAAAACTCCGAATATGCTGATATTCCACTGATATTATCAAGCTCAACACTTCTAAAGTCACCACAACTTTTTTATGTTTCCACTGTGCGAGAGAGCAGAGACCACCAGGGAATTCCAAATGATATTTCTAGTTTTTTTTTGGTTTTTTTTTCAAGATAAGGATGTATTATAATCTAAACTGGTGTACTATAAATGCATAATGACACAGATCAGAGTCATAATCATCACTTTGAAAGTTTGCAGGAAATTACAAAAACATCTGATAAATTTACCAAACATTGTAATATATACAAAAAAAAAAAAAAAAAAACATTATTCTTTGAAAAACTCTTAATATAGTACGTCATTTCAGAAATGATAACTTAGAGTCATAAGTTTCATCCTTCTCTTTTGTGCTCTGAAGATAACGTCGCAACAGTTTACGCTGTGTTTCTATAACGACTAGCTTCGCTAACGCAGACATCAGACGTGTGGTACGGCGAAAAGCTGAGAAATTACACCTTGCCTAAATTTTTAAGGAATATGGACAGCATTAGTTATTAGTGCTGAAAAAGAGCTATTTTAGTCAAAGACATGATCTTGGTCTTTAAGGGTTTAAATAAGAACCTAAACTGGAGGGATTGGAAAAACTAAATTTCACTTTTTTCGTAATTTTGACAATTTGATAAGCCATGTTATGCATCATATGGGGAGAAAAAATAGCAAATAAATAATCCTAAAATGATAAATTATTGTGATTAATATCATAAGAACCAGCGATGAGTTTTTTTGTCAGTGTTTGTGGACATTAATTTCACAGCTTTATGTAAAAAAAAAAAAAAAATAAAATAAATAAATAAATAAATAAATAAATAAAAAAAGCCGTCCACTGCAAAGGACACTGACGGAAAAAAATCATAAATAATAAATTAATAATTCGCCCGTCCAGCGAGGCCCTTACTAAGCATCAAGTGGGCCTTTTTGGCACAGTTATGGAATAATGTCAAAAAAATGTTTTATACAGTTTGTTTTTAATTATTTTATTTTTCTATTTCATCAACTTGAGCCGTAAAAAAAACAAAAAACAAATACTCAATAATTATCACATTTTTTAACCCTTTAAATGCTGTGTTTGTAATGTTAACAAACCTTTTTTTTTTTGGATGCAAAAACAAACAAACAAAGAAAATGTTTTCAATATACGACATAAAAAGCGGATAACGTATTATTTGATTTTTTCATCCTGGCATATGTCAGTGATTAACTCCAACATTGGTTAATTTGCATTATTATTTTTGGCGCTAGGTCAAATGTTCAAAAATACTAGCATCTGTCACCAAGTGTGCGTAAAATGCACACCTATAAATCAAACTATTAAATATTATATATTGATTTATTTTTCTGCTCTAATTTGATTTTATTTTTGTAAATCAAGGTCAGCCCTAATCATACATATCAAAAAAATCATTCATTTTACATTTTTTTAACCCTTTAAATGACCTCTTTTCATCATGATGTCACTACATTTTTGATGCAAAAAACACAAAATATGATTTTTTTTTTCAAAATACTACATAAAAATTAGATTAAATATTATTTAATTTTTGCAGCCTGGCATATGTCAATGATTAACAGCAACATTAATAACGTTAATCAATTAATTTTGACCCTCACCTCTCAAATAACTGTCACGTTTTTTAACCCTGTAAATGCCATGTTTTTAATGTAAACAAACCATTTTTTTATGCAAAAAACAAAAAAAAAAATATATATATTTTTTCAATATACACCATAAAAAGTGGATCACATATTATTTGATTTTTGCAGCCTGGCATATGTCAACGATTAACTCCTAGTTTGGTTAATTTGCATTATTATTTTTAGCGCTAGGTCAAATGTTCAAAAATACTAGCATCTGTCACCAAGTGTGCGTAAAATGCCCACCTATAAATCAAACTATTAAATGTTATATATTGATTTATTTTTCTGCTCTAATTTGATTTTGTTTTCGTAAAATTCATGAAAAAATGTAAGGTTGTGTATCACTTGATTTGTATTTGATGATTTGTAATGTGGGTTACATTTTTATTGTTTTTACTTTAGTTTATTATTTCAGTTATATTGTATTTTTTATGTTATTTTTTTTTTTTTTTGTTTTTGTGTATTGTTCATTTCGGGGGAGCCTTCTTTTGGGCTTCTAACCTCTCCTGCATAATTTTGTTACTTGTTTGAATGTTGTTGTTGTTGTTTTCTATTGCTGTTTTTATTTTGTGCAAATAAATTAAATTAGATTAAAAATTAAATTAAATCAAGGTCAGTCCTAATCATACACATCAAATGGAAGAAATAGTGCCTTTTTTTGCACACTTGGGAAACAGATGCTAGTCTTGTAATTTTCTTTTATTTACAATGTGCAAATTTTAGTTGGTGGTCAGAATTTTAAAGATCACGCAAAAATGAACAACTTTTGAATTCTAACCTTATTTAAATTGTGAAAAATAATATGAAGTTTTTTTTAAAATGAAGTGCTAAGTGTGCCTAAAAGGCGCACCCGGATAGCAGAGGGTTAAATAAAATGTACCTGAGGAAAAAATAAGTTTTATAACAATCACAATTTACGTTGATTTATGAACAAATCTACACAATTTGTTAAAAAAAAAAAAAAACTGTTGCAGTGATAAAGTTGCACAAAAACACCAATGCTCATATAATCTATGAATTAAATTTAAAAAATATATATATTTTTTAAAGTGTAATGTGTTGAGAAATAGCCTGTTAGCCAGTTAAATTAATGTTGGTTTAATGCCGGTCAATCCTGCCCATTTTGCAGCGGTTTCACTTCTAAGCACTGAGTGTAAAGTGTAAAATGTCAACAGTAGCTGCAACATCTGAGGTGTTTAGGTTGCCAGGGAAACAAACAGAGGATGCGATGTCGGCGTCGGTGACGTTAGAGGGTTTTCCAAACGGAGCTTTAGTCTTTGGGAGTACTGATGATCTACAGTCAGGAGCGAAACATAGCAGTAGCTGGTGTTCATCTGTTTGGATGTGATGGTTTTAGATGTTTTAGGATTTACTTCAAACTGCAAAAGATTAATGTGGGCAAGTCTGTGTGCACTGGTGTTCAGACTGTGTGGACTGAGTCTGCAGTGCACTGTGTGGTTTCATGTCGCTGGTAATTTAGTCTGCTTCTTCTTCTTCTTCTTCTTCTTCTTCTTCTTCTTCTTCTTCTTCTTCTTCTTCTTCTTCTTCTTCTTCTATACTATTCTTCTTTTTCTTCTAAATTCATTTTTTTCTTCTATATTCATCTTTTTCTTCTTCTATATTCTTCTATATTATTCTTTTTGATATTTTTCTTCTATATTCTTCTTTTTCTTCTTCTGCTTCTTCTTCTGCTTCTTCTTCTTCTTCTTCTTCTTCTTCTTCTTCTTCTTCTTCTTCTATATTCTTCTTTTCTTCTATATTCTTTTTCTTCTTCTTCTGCTTCTCCTTCTTCTTCTTCTTCTATATTCTTCTTCTTTTCTTCTATATTATTTTTCTTCTTCTTCTTCTTCTTCTTCTTCTTCTTCTTCTTCTTCTTCTTCTTCTATATTCTTCTTCTTTTCTTCTATATTATTTTTCCTCTTCTTCTTCTTCTTCTTCTTCTTCTTCTATATTCTTCTTTTTCTTCTTCTATATTGTTCTTCCTCTTCTATATTCTTCTTCTTCTTCCTCTATATTCTTCTTATTTTTCTTCTTCTATATTCTTCTTTTTCTGTATTCTTCTTCTTTTTCTTCTATATTCTTATTTTTCTTCTATATTCTTCCTCTTCTATATTCTTCTTCTTTTTCTTCTATATTCTTCTTCATCTATATTCTTCTTCTTTTTCTTCTTCGTTATTCTTCTTCTATATTCTTCTTTTTCTGTATTCTTCTTCTTTTTCTTCTATATTCTTCTTTTTCTTGTATATCCTTTTTTTCTTCTATATTCTTCTTCTATATCTTCTCTTTTTTCTTCCACTATATTCTTCTTCTATAGTATTCTTCTTCTATTTTATTCTTCTTTTTCTTCTATATTCTTCTTTTTTCTTCTTCTATACTCTTCTTTTTCTTCTATATCGTCTTCTTTTTCTTCTATGTTCTTCTTTTTCTTCTATGTTCTTCTTTGTCTTCTTCTATTTCTTCTATATTCTTCTTCTACTGTAGTCTTCTTTTTCTTCTTCAATATTCTTCTTCTATATTCTTCCTCTTCTATTATCTTCTTTTTTTTTGTTCTTCTTCTTCTTCTTCTTCTTCTTCTTCTTCTATATTCTGCTGTGAACCTAAGTGTAACTTGTATCAAACTTATCTCCAATGCATATTGACATTGTTAGATGCATTTGAAGTGTTTATTGTGTCTGCAAAGCATTTCAGCACCTCCAAACTGGACAGCTCCCGGACTTTGTTATGCAGCAGGAGATAATACCTGTATTAGAAAAAAGAGACAGCTAATACAGGTAATACCTCATATTGCCATAATCTTCAAATTTAGAATTAAATTTAAAGAACAGACGCATAAAAAATAGATTTACTCATTATTGATTTTCCAAAGCTGCAGGGAGCCACAGCAGAGGAAGGAAAAAAACATGAAAAAAAGAAGGAAAATAATTGACAGCGTATACGTAAAATTAGCAAAATGATCAAGATATGTAAAAAAAAAAACGAAAACAATCCAAATAATTGAAGAAAAAGTGAAGAAAATAGTCAACCAAATGAACAAAACTAAACAA
Organism: Sphaeramia orbicularis; assembly: GCF_902148855.1. Lineage (NCBI taxonomy): Eukaryota > Metazoa > Chordata > Actinopteri > Kurtiformes > Apogonidae > Sphaeramia > Sphaeramia orbicularis. Next base: position 20,267,731 of record NC_043958.1, on the reverse strand, counting down.
AAAATGACTCTATCTATCTATCTATCTATCTATCTATCTATCTATCTATCTATCTATCTATCTATCTATCTATCTATCTATCTATCTATCGAGCTGTTTTGTTGCTAGATATATTTGTGTCATGTTTTGACTAGTCTTGGTTGGATTATTATGATTATTAAACAAAGGCAGATGAGTGACTGAAGCATGACATTTGTGTGTGTGTGTGTGTGTGTGTGTGTGAGTGTGTGTGTGTATGACTCAACTCCCCCCCCCCCCCCCCTCCCCCCCTAAACACACACCTGTGGCTTATTTGTGTCTGGGACTTGAATCAAAATCTCCAGTTAATCAGACCCAAGTAATTAGGAATTGTTTGCACAGGCGGAGAGCAATTGTTTGCCCAGATGGAGAGCTCATACCTCCCAAAGTGTTACCTGTGCACCGTCGAACCACATGCTTAGAAATTCCATCACAAATTAAATCTCACTTTAGTTCGCGATATCTCTTTCCTCAGACTCATCTTATCAGGCGTTCCCACTTAAAAAGTTGCCTTGGAGCGACGATAAGAGGCAGAGGGAAAGGGGGACGCTGCGATCCGACTCCTGACAAATTAATTCATAGGAGGAAAAATATGTCTTTTTTTTTTTTTTTTTTTTTTGCTAACGTAGTAGCTAGGCATGTGATCATGTCTGTGATAGCGGAGAAGAGAAAGATTGAAATGCGCTACAGGCAATTGACTTGTACATGTACTTACTGGAAGTGGAGAATTGGGGGTGGGGGTGGGGGGGTGACTTCTGACGAACGAAGACTTCTGACGAATAGAGCAGCATCATGACTGAAAGTGGGCGAATATATCTGTGAAGATGACACAGCCATGTTGAACGGAATCATTTGCATATTGCATGAAGGAAGGAGCTACATACATAGTATATCACCATGGACGGCTTTTAACTCTTTATAAGGCGCTCATTGAAATTCCACATTTCAAACTTGTGCTACTTTCAGACTTCGGGCAAATGTGGGCCAAATCCGATTTTTTTACCCATATGTGACCTGTATCCGATCTGTTAAAGACAGTTTGAACAGTACAAATCCGACCCAGGCCAACTTTCATTTGTGGTCCTAAATCCGATATGTATCTGATATTTTGCGATGTGACTTCAGTCTGCATTTATCCAATCTTTAAGTCACCGAAATGCAACAAACGTCACAATTCTGCGTCCCAGGAAGAGAAGGGACGGGAAAAATATATTTACTTTCATAAACACAGTGCGTTCTTGCATGGTCACGTATTTGGCCATGCCAGGACCTCTTTTGTGCATGCGGGTCACTTCAAGGTCGCATTCAGTTCCTACTCAAATCTGATGGAAGTCACATTTGATGTGTGATGTGAACAAGAAAAAATTGGATTTCACCAAAAAATCGGATTTCACCAAAATATCTGAATTGTGCATTAAGACGAATGTGGCCCAAATCTGATTTTTTTGTCCATATGTGACCTGTATCCGATCTGTTAAAGACAGTTTGAACAGCACAAATCCGACCTAGGCCAATGTTCATATGTCGTCCTAAATCCGATACGTATCTGATATTTTGCGATGTGACTTCAGTCTGCATTTATCCAACGTTTAAGTCATTGAAATGCAACAAACGTCACAATTTTGCCTCCCAGGAAGAGAAGTGGCGGGAAAAATATATGTACTTCCGTAAACATAGTGCGTGCTTGCATGGTCACGTATTAGGCTATGTCAGGACCTCTTTTGCGCATGCGGGTCACTTCAGGGTCGCATTCAGTTCATACTCAAATCTGATGGAAGTCGCATTTATTGTGTGATATGAACGAGCACACAAAAAAATCGGATTTCACCAAAATATCTCAATTGTGCATTAAGACAAATGTGGCCCAAATCCGATTTTTTTTTTTTGGCCTATATTTAACGTGTATCCGATCTGTTAAAGACTGTTTGAACAACACAAATCTGATCCAGATTTCATATGTGGTCCTAAATCCAATAAGTTTCTGATATTTTGCAATGCGACTTCAGTCTGAACGGCTAGGTCGCATTTATCCAATTTTTGCATCATTGAAATGTAACAAATGTCACAATTCTGCCTCCCAGGAAGAGAAGTGGTGGGAAAAATATATTTAGTTTCGTAAACACAATGTGTGCTTGCATGGTCACGTATTAGGCTATGTCAGGACCTTTTTGCGCATGCGGGTCACTTCAGGGTCACATTCAGTTCATACTCAAAACTGATGGAAGTCGCATTTATTGTGTGATATGAACGAGCACACAAAAAAATCGGGTTTCACCAAAATATCTGAATTGTGCATTAAGACGAATGTGGCCCAAATCCGATTTTTTTTTGCCTATATGTGACATGTATCCGATCTGTTAAAGACAATTTGAACAGCACAAATTCAATTTTTTTCAAATCCGACCCAGGCCACTTTCATATGTGGTCCTAAATCTGATAAGTATCCGATATTTTGCAATGCGACTTCTGTCTAAACGTCCAGGTCACGTTTAGCTGACCTTACATCATTGAAATGCGACTAACATCACGTGCCACGTCACAACCTCTTTTGCGCATGTAGGTCGCTTAAGGGTCGCATTCAGTTCATACTCAAAACAGATGGAAGTCGCATTTAATGTGTAATATGAACAAGCACACAAAAAAATCGGATTTCACCCAAAAATACCAAATTGTGCATTAAGACCTGTCTAGTCTAAGTGTCTAAGCTTATTATTAATACAACTTACAGATAACAAATTTACAAACTTTTAAGTAACACGCATAATATGGTTAAAATCGCACTTATTTTTCGTCAGATGTTTCATGTTTTTCATGCCGTTCGCGTTTTATTGTGAAAAGATAGTCGCTAAATGTAAATATTTTCATGATGTAATTTTATTTTTGCAATATTAAACCAATAACAACATTTAGAGTTGCCATCATTATTGAAAATCAAGGTCAGTGAAGTTACCATATTTGGTCTCTTGCACAAAAAAAATAACGTCTGAGAAGTTTATATAAAAATACAAGAAAAACACTTGTAAGGTGAAAGGAACATGTTTTAGAAGATTAGACTAACATAAGTACTTTTGTGAAATTTTTCATTTTTTTTTTTATTTTTATGTGGAAAATCAAGGTCAGTGAAGTGACCATATTTGGTTCCTTACCAGTATTTGGCCAAAAAAAAAGAAATCCAAGAAGTTAATATAAAAAATACAAGAAAAGCACATGTAAGGTGAAAGAAACATGTATTTTAGAACATTATAACATGACTTTTAGACCTCGAAGTGATTGTTGTTGGTCAATGTCTGACCTTTAGAAAAAAAAAAAAAAAGAATAATGGCCTTTTTTTGGGTCAGATGAACAAATTCTGATGAGATAGTGCTGCAGAGTGGCTTTAACACATTTCCTATGAAACCTCCCAATATGCTTTTTTTTTTTTTTTTTTTTTTTTTGAGCTAAGGGTGTACTATAATCTAAACCTGTGTACTATGTTTATGTACTATAAATGTATAATAATATATGATGTAAATATTTAATTGTCATGTAGAAAATCAAGGTAAATGAAGTTACCATATTTGGTTCTAGGGATTACCGATATAATGATGATGAACTGCGATAAAATTCCCGATGGTTAGTATTACCCTATAAATTGTAATTATCGTGATAACCGTGTTTGATTACCGCACTTTGAAAACTCAGAGAGAGAGAGAGAGAGAGAAAGACCTCCATTCTATCTATCTATCTATCTATCTATCTATCTATCTATCTATCTATCTATCTATCTATCTATCTATCTATCTATCTATCTATCTATCTATCTATATTCTTCTTCTTCTATATTCTTTTTAAAAGATTCTTCTTCTTTTACTTCTATATTCTTCTTTTTCTGTTATATTCTTCTTCTATATTTTCCTTTTCCTTTTTCTATATTCTTCTTTTTCTTCTTCTTCTTCTTCTTCTTCTTCTTCTTCTTCTTCTTCTTCTTCTTCTCTTTCTTCTTCTATATTCTTCTAATATATTCTTCTTTTTTTACTTCTATATTCTTCTTTTTCTTCTTCTATATTCTTCTTTTTCTTCTTCTATATTCTTCTATATTCTTCTTCTATATTTTTCTGTTCCTTCTTTTTCTTCTTCTATATTCTTCTTCTTTTCCTTCTTCTATATTCTTCTTCCTTTTCTTCTATATTCTTCTTCTCTTCTATATTCTTCATCTTCTTCTATATTCTTCTTCTCTTTCTTCTTCTTCTTCTTCTTCTATATTCTGCTTTGAACCTAAGTGTAACTTGTATGAAACTTATCTCCAATGCATATTGACATTGTTAGATGTATTTGATGTGTTTATTGTGTTGGTAAAGTGTTTCAGCACCTCCCAACTGGACAGCTCCCGGTCTTTGTTGTGCAGCAGGAGATAACACCTGTATTCGAAAAAAGAGAGAGCTAATACACGTAATACCTCATATTGCCATAATCTTCAAATTTAGAATTAAATTTAAAGAACGAACGCATATAAAATAGATTTACTCATTATTAATTTTTCAAAGCCACTGGGAGCCACAGCAGAGGAAGGAAAAAAAAAAATGAAAAAAGAAGGAAAAGAATCGACAGCATGTGCGTAAAATTAGCAAAATGATCAAGATATGAAACAAAAAATGAAAACAATCGAACAACAACAACAACAAAGGCTGACAATTAATACTGAACAAACAATAACTCAAACTATGAATTATGAAAGAGCTGCAGCATCTGAAACCGACCACAATGAACATTTAACAGATAAACAGAACCACAGTGCTTCAGTCTCAGCTTCACAGTTTGTCTTTTATGTATTGGGATTTTCTCTCAACTCACCACATATTTTTTATTAGTACATTTTTTAGTTTTTTTTTTTTTTTTTTATTAATTACGAGAAATTTCAGGCGACCCCACGTGGGGTCCCGACCCTAAGGTTGAAAAACACTGCTGTAGACCATATTTGCAGACCTCACTGTAACTGTTGTTGTCACTGTCTTGTAATATGTGCGGAAATGACCAAAAAAAAAATAGTCAGCTCGTCCAATAAAGGGTTAAGAGTGATTTCAGGCAGAATATATGAGACTAAGTTTGGTGTATTAAAATCTGATGACCTCTCCTATTGCACCTCTGCGAAATATTTATCATTCCAAACTGCCTGATCATGACAAAATTGCTCCATTCTGATGATGACGGTGATGAAATATATTAACATTACGGTTTCATTAGAGCAGAGTCGCAGAGCTATTGCAAATCAGGGAATTAAAAAAAAAAAAAAAAAAGCAAAGGAAAAGAGGGAAACTTTTTTTTTTTTTTTTTTTCATAATAATAACATCCTATAGAACAGGGGTGTCAAACTCATGTTAGTTCAGGGGCCACATACAGCCCAAAATGACCTGAAGTGGGCCAGATCATTAAAATAATCACATAAAAATATATGAATAATATCAATTCTAAAATTTGCATGTCTAAATTATATGTTTTAGAGTGGGAAAAAAAAGTAAAAATGTATCATCAAAATGTTTACATCTACAAGTTATTCTTTAAAAAGATGACAAAAACATGAACAGCCATGAACCAAATGAATTTTATTAAGGAAAAAAAAGTTAAATTTTAACAATTTATACCATTATTTGGCTTCAGCTTCTGATTTTCACATGTTCATTACAACTTACAGATCACAGTGGATCTACAAATACACAAAATGTATAAGAACAGACAGAATATTAGTGCAATTACACTTAATTCTCTTAAGATATTTCAGGTTGTTCATATTAGTTCAGGTTATTCACATTTTTTTTTTTTTTTTTTTTTTTTAAGGGTAGTCTGTAAATGTAGATTTATTGTTAAAATTCCACATACCTCTCTCAAGAGATTTCAGGTTATTCACTTTTTATTATTATTATTATTATTATTATTATTATTATTATTATTATTATTATAAAAGTATAATCTGTAAATGTCAACATTTTTGTGCAATTTTACTTATTTTTTCTACATTAAAACAATGTGAAAAATGTACAGTTTTCATTATTTATAGGTTATTATGATAGTATTTTACTGGTCTGAAAAATCTTGAATTAAGCAAAAAAAAGTCTTGAATCAAGCAACAAAAAAAAATCTTGAATAAAGAAAAAAAAAAGAAAATCTTGAATTGAGCAACTAAAAAAATCTTGAATAAAGCAAAAAAACAAAAACAAAAAGCAAACAAAAAACATCTTGAATTAAGCAAAAAAAAAAAAAATATTGAATTGAGCAAGAAAATGTTGAATTAAGCACAAAAAAAGAAAATCTTGACTAGAGCAAAAAAAAAAAATCTTGAATTAAGCAAAAAAAAAAAAAAACTCCATTTAATAACTAAGACATTTCAGATATTCACATTTTTTGTAAAAGACTAGTCTATAAATGTCAACATTTTTGTGCAATTTTACTTATTTTTTCTACATTAAAACAATGAGAAAAATTTACAGTTTTCATTATTTATAGGTTATTATGATAGTATTTTACTGGTCTGAAAAATCTTGAATTAAGCAAAAAAAGTCTTGAATCAAGCAACAAAAAAAAATTTGAATAAAGCAAAAAAAAAAAAAAAAAAAAAAAAACATCTTGAATTAAGCAAAACAAATCTTGAATTAACAAAAAATAAATAAATCTTGAATTGAGTAAAAAAAAAAAAATGTTGAATTAAGCAAAAAAAAATCTTGAATTGAGCCAAAAAAAAAAACTTGAATTAAGCAAAAAAAAATAAATAAATAAATAAATAAAAAAAAAAAATCTTGAATTAAGAAAAAAAAAATCTTGAATTGAGCAAGAACATGTTGAATTAAGCAAAAAAAAAAAAAAAAAATCAAATTAATAACTCAGACATTTCAGATATTCACATTTTTTGTGAAAGAGTGTTTGTAAATGTAAACATTTTTGTGTAATTTTACTTTTTATACAATAAAAAAAGGAGAAAAATTTGTGGTTTTCATTATTTATAGGTTATTATGATAGTATTTTACTGGTCTGAAAAAGCTTGAATTAAGCAAAAAAAAGTCTTGAATCAAGCAACAAAAAAAATCTTGAATAAAGCAAAAAAAAAAAAAAAAAAACATCTTGGATGAAGCAAAAAAAAAAAAAAAAATCTTGAATTGAGTAAGAAAATGTTGAATTAAGCAAAAAAAACAAAAAAAACAAAACAAAACTCAAATTAATAACTAAGACATTTCAGATATTCACATTTTTTTTTATAAAAGACTAGTCTGTAAATGTAAACATTTTTGTGCAATTTTACTTTTTTTACAATAAGAAAAGGAGAAAAAATTGTGGTTTTCATTATTTATAGGTTATTATAACCTATAAATAAACCTATAAATATTATTATATTTATAGTTTTTACTGGTCTGAAACACTTTAGATCGAACTGACCTAAAATAATTTGAACATCCTCGATTGTTAATATCTTCAGTATAATTTTTGTAGTTCACTAATTCATCCTGCGGGCCTGATTGGACCCTTTGGGGGGCCGCTTTTGGCCCGCATGTTTGACACCCCTGCTATAGAATATCTTATAAAGGGAGCAACACATGCTTCCAGACATCACCTGTCAACAGTATTTTACTTATAGAGCCCAAAACGCATGCACAGACATGTAATCAAGATGCCACTCAATATGTAATTAAATTCCATACTGGGCTCTTTTTTGCATTTTTTCCCGACTTTGCCATTTTGCGTATTCTCTTCTGATTGGCTGATTAATCACAGAATGACACAGACGCTGTCACAACCTGTCCATCTGCGGATGTGTCACATTTTAACTTTAGCCCAGGCCATCTAAAGCGTTTTAAAAGGAATATATATACATATATACTGTATATATGGTACTGAATAGTCCAAATATAGTCATTACAATTCAACGGCAAGAATAGCCTCGTTGTATGAGGAATGCAAATATCAAAATTACTGTTTCTGCACTAAAATATCTCAGTCCCCCTCCTTTCTCTCTCCCTTTCTGCCCTCCATCCAGATATTATTGAGCTTTTGGTAATTCCTGTTTCTATGGCAACGTGAGTCAAGTCATCCGGTGGACGACGGGGGGATGGAATGGAGGAAGAGAGCCAGTGTGTAAGTGTGTGAAAGTACAGGCAGTTTGAAGAGTTTTGTTTTGTCCAAAACTGGGGAAGTTTCCGTCCTTTTTTTTATTTTTCTTCTTTTTTTTTTTTCATCCGATACCCTCTTAACCCAAAGGAAAACAACACAGAATACAACCCCAGGTGGACAAAAATATTGGGACACGTTGAATTCAGGCGTTTCTTTTCTAAACAATAATGACAAATGTGATAATATAGTTTCATTTTGTCATAAATATCATTGCATTGCGTTGGTTAGTTTGGTTTAACCCTTTCATGCATAGTGGTCACTACAGTGGACAGCTATTCTACAGCTGTTCTCTTGTATATTCATGGGTTTTGTTGTTTTTTTTTTGTTTTTGTTTTTTTACACATATCTTTATTAAAGTTTTAAGACACTATATGTCTTTTCTGACATGAATTGGTAACATTGTGTAGATCTCTCCTGAGGATAAACCCCCAGAATCACAAGCCTTCCTCACAGTTTTTGCACAATTTATCAGTAAATACATGTTTCTGTGCGTCAAAAATTAAACATGCGGTGTCCAGCTGAGTGGATATTTTTGCAACTTCAAGAAAAATAGGTTCATAAGATTTTTATTTTTTTTTTTGTCATTATTACTTTTTTTTAATGTATTAAAAAAATACAATTATTTTTATTTTATTTTTGTATTTTTTTTAGTTATTTTTCAGAAGAAAATTTTCTATCACATTGTTTTTTCTACGCCTAAAGAGGAATAAAAACATTCAGGAAAAAAAATTAATTAAGGTTCTCATAATTCGTGCATGAAAGGGTTAAATTGTTTTCTTTGTTTAATTTTTTAATTGCTTAATTTCACTCAAATCTCCCATTAAACTTCAAATAATATAAAATATTGGTGTTTGATTGATGTTCCTTAATGTTTAATGGGAGATTTGTCTTTCTAAGCGAGATGGGAAAAAAAGTAGATGGTTAGTTTTGATAAAAACATATTTAATTATACATTTATTTATTTAATTCTCCAAAAATCCGATTTGAAAAATGTATATAATTTATTGCATAAATAAAACAAAGATGCTTGTCTTTGAAAAGGTTTGTTAAGTATAACAGATTTTTTCAAAGACTGTAAAAGTGAATTTTGGTTCCAAATATTAGGCATATAAAATCAAAATTGTAATAAATTTAAACTATACTCAGATATTTGACATAAAAGCAGATCTTTATATAGGTGTGCCCCCCCACCCCACCCCACCCCACCCCCAACCCGGTCCTCCCGGTCTCCCCTAAGGGTTTTTATCTCAAATTCGTATGAACCGGACATCTTACAGCTGTAGTCAGGATGTGTCCCAATATTTTTGTCCATATAGTTTATAAATATCAATATTTCCTTTAAGTTTAATATGAGATTTTTTTTTTTTTTTCCTCAGTGAGATGTGAAGAAAGTAGACGGTAAGATGTGGTAGAAAAATATTATTTAGAGTCAGTGCACGAAAAGTTATTGTGGAAATTTAGTGGTAAAACCTTGAAAATCGTAGTCATGAATTTAAAAAAAAAAAAAAAAAATGCTAAGAAAAATTAGGAAGCAAAGATAACACTGGTCAACCACAAATTTTTTGTTTAAGTTTTTGGAGCTGATTTAGGATAATTTTGGTGTGCTGAATCCAAAAATCACATTAATTTTGCTCAATCAGGTCAACTTTCTGAACTATGCTACATATTGGCTTTTTAACATTTTTGCATTTTCACATCATATGATACAAAATTCTCTCATATTTCTTGCAATAAACGAGTTCTGAAGATTTTACTTTTGCCAATTTATGATTAATGTTGTTTTTTTTTGTTTTTTTTTAATATTACAGGTGAATGAAATGGCTTCGACTAGAAGGTCTTGCAAAAATAAGCCTGACGTATTCTGCTAAATCTGCGGTGAATACACCATTGTACCTAACAGGAATCAAGTCACAAGTTTCATAAAGTGTGCTTACCAATCTTATTTTGGTATTAATTATTATATTTTGTGAGAAGATCAAATTTTTCAAAATCAAAAATTAGCAAAAAAAAACCTGACCTGGTTGAGAAAAACAGATGTCATTTTTGGATTTAGCGGTTCAAAATGGTGCTAATTCAGTTGAAAAAACCTAGACAACTTGCTAAAAAAAAAAAAAAAAATTGTAACCCAGTGTAATGTAAACAAAACTAACCAATGATATTTATCCCAATATAAAACTATAACATTTGTCTTTTTTTTTTTTTTTTTTTTCCATCCCTGCTAGAAAAGAAACACCTGAATTCAACGTGTCCCAATACTTTTGTCCATATATGACTGATTGAGTATGTTGCCACTAGCAACAACACAAATATGTGGATTTTTGGGGTGGCCTACTGCTGAGTTGAGTTTCCAATTAAAGAACAGGCATTTTCATCAATCACTAGCTTGTCCCCTGATGTGTTAACTCTTAATACAGAGCAGACATGACCTAAAAATTTTTTTTTTTTTTTTTCCCTGAGTCGGATTTGGATGTCAAAAATGGGGCAGGACGAACAAAACAACAATCCCCTGCTCAAGTGCAAACCTATTTTTTTTTTTTTTTTTTAAAGGATTCAGCAGTTTATTTTTTTTCCCTCCATTGCCTGTTGAATCAATTACTATGATGTTATTTTCAGCACATAAAAGTACTGCATTATCACCAGCGTGGAGGATTGTGGGATGGTAATGGCCCATATTTTGCTTTCTTCCTGTTCTCGCATAACATGACACAGTTACACATGTTTCCCCAAAGCGCAACTGTCCCCGAGCTTTTAGCATCCTCACGCTGCTGAAAATGTACGCGCGGGCCTCACAGATTTGTAAATGTCTGATAAACTTATTACGCAATGCCAAAGGAATAAAAATAAGAAACGAAAAACAAAAATATTTTCTTCATCTCTACTCTGACATTTCAAACCTGCAAACACACAAATGATTATTAGCTAGCTGACTCTAAAATACGCACATTTGATAGTAAAAAAACAAAAAACAAAAAAACAAAAACAAATGTGACAACCTCAAAGCATAAAATACCCTAGACTTTTATCAGGCAAGTGACTATTTTTGGTCATTTCCATATACATTACAAGACAGTGTTCTTTTCACCTTACATGTGTTTCTTGTATTTTTTTTTTTTTTTTAGATTTACTTCTTGTATTTATTTATTTTTTGTTGTTGTTATTGTTGTTGTTTTTGCCACTTACAGATAAGGAACCAAATATGGTAACTTCATTGACCTTGATTTTCTACATAACACTAAAAAAAAAATTTCACAAAAGTCATAAAGTCTTGTTATGTCCTCCAATAACACACTAAAGTTGAAATCTTCAATTTCAGAGTATTTATATAAGTGAACTATAAAGGGTTAAAAGGCGAATCCATGAATCCATCTTGTATTTTTATTAAAATCGCATGGTTCCGTTATTTTTATTATTATTATTATTGTTTTTTTTTGTTTTTCTCTCGCCACTTTGCACACAAATTTGACCCCCTGAATGTTAACGAAAAGTCAATTTTATTTGACCAAAAATTTAAGCCTGGTGAAAAATTATTTTATTTGAAGTCGCCAAGAAAAAAATATCGCAAAATGACTCGGTAGCGCCCCCTCAAAAATCAAAATACATTACACGGATGGGAGCCCTCCCCAAATTTAATTTATATTTACTTCTTGGATTTTTTTTTTTTTTTTTTGTTTTTTTTCCCACTTATGGGTAACAAACCAAATATAGTCATTTCATTGACCTTGATTTTCTACATAACAATACAACCTATATGACCTATAAAGGGTTAATGGAGATCAAGCATCTTTGATTTCATGCAGTATTTGTACAATCAAACATAAATATTATAATATAAGTATATATAGTATATATATTATTATAGAAGTTTTTTTCCATCATGCTAATCTGTTAACATGTGTAGTGTTTTTAACCCATAAAGACCCAGTGTTACTTTTGGGAATTTTTCTCTCTATTTAATATTTCTTAAGTGATTTTTCACCATTTATACTAATATTATATTCTGTATTTTGCATTTGTTAGTGAAAAATCACTTATTTTCCTATATTTAATTCACTGATCGTGTATACGTTCATTAATGCTCAGATTAAAGTTGATAGTTATTATATCAAAAACAGAGAAAATGGAAGAAAACATGACTTTTTAGTAAAAAAAAAAACATCATTAACTGAATATAAAACAAGTGTTTCCATCCACTGTCATTGATCCAACTCCATGGGTTTTACTGGTGAGTCAATGTTGTAGAAGATGACAGTGCTTCCATGGTAACTACAGGGCCTCTGAACGTCCAAACGGGTCATATTTGATAACCATGAAAAAATGACAAACTGTATTTTACACCAATTTTTTGCATGTATTACATGTACAAGTCTAATATGTGCTGCTTAAATTTATATCTGAACAGTTTGCTACATCATAACATTCTTTGACCTTTTAACCCATAAAGACCTGATGCTACTTCTGTGGCATCTCCATTTATTTTTCTCTCCTCTCTATTTAACTTTTCTTAAGTGATTTATCACCATTTATTTTCATATTATCCTCTGTATTTTGCATTTTTTTCAGTGAAAATCAGATATTTTCCTGTATTTGATTTTATTTATCATGTAGATATGCATAAAAGCTCAGCAAATTTGAGGGTCATTAGATCAAAAATAGAGAAAACTGAAGAAAAAGTGACTTTTTCATCAAAATATATCATTAACTGAACATAAACCAAGTGTTTCCATCCACTGTCATTGATCCAACTCCATTGGTTTTACTGGTGAATCAATGTTGTAGAAGATGATGGTGCTTCCACGGTAACTACGGAGCCTCTGAACGTCCAAATTGGTCATGTCTGATAACCATGAAAAAATGACAAAGTGTATTTTACACCAATTATTTACATATATTACATGTACGAGTCTAATATAAGCTGCTTAAATTTATATTTGAATAATTTGCTACATCATAACATTCATTGAGCTCCACAGAAATGACCTTTAACCCATATAGACCCAATGCTACATATGTGGCAGTTCCTTTTTTTTTTTTTTTTTTTTGTCTTCTCTATATTTAACTTTTCTTAAGTGATTTATCACCATTTATTGTAATATTATCCTCTGTATTTTGCTTTTTTCTGTCAAAATCACATATTTTCCCATATTAGAATTTATTGATCATGTAGCAGTTCATAAAAGCTCAGCAAATTTGTGGGTTATTATATCAAAAATAGATAAAACTGAAGAAAAGTGACTTTTTTAGTCAAATATATCACTAACTGAACATAAACCAAGTGTCTCCATCCACTGTCATTGATCCAACTCTGTTGGTTTCACTGACCTTTTAACCCATAAAGACCCGATGCTACTTCTGTGGCAGCTCCATTTATTTTTCTCTTCTCTATATTTAACTTTTCTTAAGTGATTTATCACCATTTATTTTCATATTATCCTCTGTATTTTGCATTTTTTTCAGTGAAAATCAGATATTTTCCTATATTTGAATTTATTTATCATGTAGATACGCATAAAAGCTCAGCAAATTTGAGGGTCATTATATCAAAAATAGAGAAAACTGAAGAAAAGTGACTTTTTAGTAAAATATATCATTAACTGAAAATAAACCAAGTGTTTCCATCCACTGTTATTGATCCAGCTCCATGGGTTTTACTGGTGAATCAATGTTGTAGAAGATGACTGTGTTTCCATGGTAACTACAGAGCCTTTGAACGTCCAAATGGGTCATATCTGATGAACCATGAAAAGATGAAAAACTGTATTTTACACCAATTTTTTGCATGTATTACATGTATGAGTCTAATATGTGCTGCTTAAATTTATATCTGAACATTTTGCTAAATCATAATATTCTTTGACCTTTTAACCCATAAAGACCCGATGCTACTTCTGTGGTAGCTCCATTTATTTTTCTCTTCTCTATATTTAACTTTTCTTAAGTGATTAATCACCATTTATTATAATATTATCCTCTGTATTTTGCTTTTTTTTTTTTTTTTCAGTGAAAATCTGATATTTTCCTATATTTTAAATTATTGATCATGTAGATATGCATAAAAGCTCAGCGAATTTGAGGGTTATTATATCAAAAATAGAGAAAACTGAAGAAAAAGTGACTTTTTCATTAAAAATAGATCATTAACTGAAGTGTGTCTATTCACTGTCATCGATCCAACTCCATGGATTTTACTGGTGAATCAATGTTGTAGAAGATGACGGTGTTTCCATGGTAACTACGGAGCCTCTGAACGTCCAAATGGGTCATATCCGATGACCATGAAAAGATGAAAAAGTGTATTTTACACCAATTATTTACATGTATTACATGTATGAGTCAAATATAAGCTGCTTAAATTTATATTTGAACATTTTGCTACATCATAACATTCACTGAGCTCCACAGAAATGACCTTTAACCCATAAAGACCCAATGCTACTTATGTGGCAGTTCCATTAATTTTTCTCTTCTCTATATTTAACTTTTCTTAAGTGATTTATCACTATTTATTGTAATATTATCCTCTGTATTTTGCTTTTTTCAGTCAAAATCGCATATTTTCCCATATTAGAATTTATTGATCATGTAGATGTGCATAAAAGCTCAGCAAATTTGAGGGTCATTACATCAAAAATAGAGAAAACTGAAGAAAAAGTGACCTTTTTAGTAAAATATATCATTAACTGAACATAAAAAAAGCATTTCCATCCACTGTCATCGATCCAACTCCATGGGTTTTACTGGTGAATCAATGTTGTAGAAGATGATGGTGTTTCCATGGTAACTACAGAGCCTTTGAACGTCCAAATGGGTCATATCTGATGACCATAAAAAAAACGACAAACTGTATTTTACACCAATTATTTACATGTATTACATGTATGAGTCAAATATAAGCTGCTTAAATTTATATTTGAACATTTTGCTACATCATAACATTCATTGAGCTCCACAGAAACGACCTTTAACCCATAAAGACCCAATGCTACTTATGTGGCAGTTCCATTTTTTTTTTTTTTTTTGGTTTTCTCTATATTTAACTTTTCTTAAGTGATTTATCACCATTTATTGTAATATTAGCTTCTGTATTTTGCATTTTGTCGGCCAAAATCACATATTTTCCCATATTAGAATTTACTGATCATGTAGATGTGCATAAAAACTCAGTAAAGTTGAGGGTTATTATGTGAAAAATAGAGAAAACTGAAGAAAAATTTACCTTTTTAGTAAAATATATCATTAACTGAACATAAAACAAGCATTTCCATCCACTGTCATCGATCCAACTCCATGGGTTTTACTGGTGAATCAATGTTGTAGAAGATGACGGTGTTTCCATGGTAACTACTGAGCCTCTGAACATCCAAATAGGTCATATCTGATGTCCGTAAAAAAAGATAACAAACTGTATTTTACACCAATTACTTACATGTATTGATAGGATTAGTGGATCGACAGGTTTTAAACATTTTACATCAGTGGATGTTTGAGTCTTTATGGGTTCAAGTCTGATCATAAACAACAGACGTGTTTAGATTCCATTTGCTGGTGTTACATTCCAGTAAATCTCACTTCCGTGTTAAAATGAAGAAAACGCAGCTCTGCGGTCAGAAACTGCATATGTCCTGCTGTGAATGTACTGAAGCGTTGTCTGTTTTTTCGGCACGAGACACCTCACATTCATACAGCGAATGTGCAGTAGGAGGTAATTATCACTCAGCCTGTATTTACGGTACTGAATAGCGAGCCAATGGCTGTAAAATATAGCATACAAAGCTCCAAAAATCCCACAGGCAACAAATGTGTGATAATTATTGCATTTGTATGATAATTTCGTCCTCTATATACGATGTACGGTGTATGTATAATGCCCGAAGTCCCACATTGTATGACGATCTGATCATTTTTGTGACATAGTAGTAGTTGTAATTAGTTTAGGTTGCCCCATTTTAATTAATTTCCTGACATGATATGAATCAGAAAACACTACAGCTCGTACATGTCTTCCCTCCTGACTTCTATCCAGTCAGTCATGTTCATTGTAGCGATGAAGGTGAAGCATGAACTTAAAATATTAATTAAATCCTCCTTTCTGAATGTAAGGTGAATGTTATATTTACCCGATGCATTGAAATTATTTAACCCTCCGGTATCCCGTCCAGCAAGGCCCTTAATAAGCACCAAGTGTGATTTTTGGCACACTTGTGGAATAATGTCAAAAAATTTTCATACAGTTTGTTTTTAATTTTTTTTTTTTTACACTTTTTTCTATTTCATCAGCTTGAGCCGTAAATAAAAATACCAAATACTCAATAATTGTCACATTTTTTAACCCTTTAAATGCCACGTTTGTAATGTAAACCTTTTTTTTTGGATGCAAAAAACACATTTTTTTTTTTTTTTTTTTCAATATACTACATAAAAAGTGGATCACATATTATTTGATTTTTTTCATCCTGGCATATGTCAACGATTAACTCCAACATTGGTTAATTTGCATTATTATTTTTGGTGCTAGGTCAAATGTTCAAAAACACTAGCATCTGTCATCAAGTGTGCGTAAAATGCACACCTATAAATCAAACTATTAAATATTATATATTGATTTATTTTTCTGCTGTAATTTGATTTTAGTTTTTTAAATCAAGGTCAGCCCTAATCATACATATCAAATAATCATTCATTTTACATTTTTTTAACCTTTTAAATGATCGCTTTTCATCATGATGTCACTACATTTTTGGATGCAACAAACACAAAATTTTTTTATTTTTTTTTTTCAAAATACTACATAAAAATTGGATTACATATTATTTGATTTTTGCAACCTGGCATATGTCAATGATTAACAGCAACATTAACAACTTTAATAAATTCTTTAGACCCTCAGCTGTCAAATGAAGCTCAGATATCAGTAAAAGCAGGATTTATGCCTTAATGTTACGGATCAAAAACAGTGGTTATAATGGAAGAAATAGTGCGTTTTAGGCACACTTGGGAGACAGATGCTAGTCTTGTAATTTTCTTTTGTTTACAATGTCCAAATTTTAGTTGGTGGCCAGAATTTTAAAGATCATGCAACAATGAACAACTTTTGAATTCTAACCTTATTTAAATTGTGAAAAATAATATGAAGTTTTTTAACAGGAAGTGCAAAGTGTGCCTAAAAAGCGCACCTGGATACCAGAGGGTTAAACACAAATTCCACGTATTTCATAAACCAGCATTTTATGCACAACAAAACATAGAAAATATATCAAATGGCAGAGGAAATTTACTATTTGACAAAAAATAATAAGGTAATTTTTTATTTTGATGGCAATAACACACCCAAAAAATTGAGACAGAACAACAAAAGACAGAAAAAGTGGTACAAAAAATAAATAACTGAAGGAAAATTTTGAACAAGATATGTTCGAGTGTTTCAGGATAAAGATGTGCAACAAAAAATTGGGGGAAAATTTTCAGAATATTTAGAATTTTCCAAAATTTCAAATACGTGGGTTGCAGACAATAACTCACGAAACTAACAAAACTTTCAACGTCCAACTCTCAGGGATCTTACACAAAATTTTCACAACTTCTAACCTGTATCCACTGGACACACAAATACTGGGCCCCATGAATGAATCATGTTTACACCCCTTTACGACGCCCCAGTGCGTGGGGACATTTGCGAATTCCGAGACTGCCGACAGTTTGGTTCAGGTGAACGTTAGCGCCACTAATGTAGGATATAGATGTAAGAAAACTGTCACAACCTACCTGTTATTTACATTGGTTGGTTGTCCCCTCCCCCTCCCAAGGATGAAATTCACTGATCAGAAGAAGGGATGTTAAAACCAGAGGGTGGGGGTGGGGGGGGGGGTGGGGTTGACCAACCCCCACCCCAGCAAATCGCACCCTGGATTTAACTAGTCATGACACTTTACAGCAATGTCTTTTGCTCTACAACTGATACGTTTAATCATGTCATGTCGATTCTAACTCTAGTCTGTTTTCAGTCTTGGACTTGAACTTGGTCTCGACAAGGCTTAGTCTTGGTCTCACCTTAGTGTGTCATGGTCTTGGTCTTGATACCCTTTGGTCTCTGCAGTGTCTTGGTCTCGGTCTAATTAGTTTTGACTACACTTGAACACCGCAGTAACAGTAAATCACAAAAAACACAATTTCGGTTAATGGGTTACCTTGTCAGAAAATCTTTATAATTCATAGACCGAGCAACTATTTTTTCCCTGACTTAAACTGTGTGTTCTCACGAAATACATGACCCGGTGTTTCTCCACCTTACTCCACTACTCCGAAAAAATGAAGTTCGGCTCAAAATCCAGACTACCCCAGAGAGGGGTCACTTTTTTTCAAATTACGCTGGTCTACATTTTTTTTTTTAGAAATGATTTGCTTCAAACATTAAATGTGCTAAATGTTACGTATTTTAATAAGATTAATTGGAAAATAAATGACAAAAGTGCCGGTTTGCTAATGTTTTCAAGGTATATGATTAAGTGTTATTACACATATATATTGGTTTATGTACATTTCTATAATAGTTTTATAAATCTTCCACTAAATAGAACCTGTAAAGTGAATGTATTCTAATGTGCAGACTGTGTTTTGTAGTAGATCTTGTAGCTCTGAGACAAATATTCCTTTTGAGTCAAACCCATTCTCTCGTTAATTCTTGAGTTTCACATTTTGACCCAAGGCTGTATCTTGGAAACTTCAGCCAACCAACATTTTTGACTTGATTTTTCTTTATCAGTGACTCTCATGTGGTAAAATTTCATTACTTTTATTCTGGAAGCATTTTCCTTGTAGACCAGTGTTATTAACTCACCAGTTATGTTTCGGATGGAAGGACCAAACCAGGAGAAAATTAAGAAATCACCAAAAAGAAGGGTTGAGGTTTTAAAAAGTTAAAACAAAGCTTGATTTATTGCTTCGGGCAAAAATAGAAAAAGTTACAAAAAAGAAAGAAGTCTTTTATCAACTAGTACGTCATCAAACACACTATTCGTCTAACCCCCTTTTATAGTCTTTTGTCACTCTTTGAAGACTTCCCATCGTTTAGTTATTCCCATATTTGGTTACGTCTCAATGATTGGTAGACGGGTAAAACACGTCACTCCACTTGAGCTAATTCTCAGAAAAAAACACATTTGAAAGTTCACCTGAGTTTAACAAGCACTTTGGACGCCTGTCAATCAAACCTTGGTTTGACATCTGCTCACAGAGTTCAACTTAGATAGCCTAGCTTAACCACAAAGAGTATCAGAAAGTGCACTCTTGCGCAATTAAGCTAGCATCTCTTGACCACAAAAAATCCCTAAATTCATAATCTGGTTTTTCTTCTCGACTCTCTTTACCACAATTACTTTCCGAAGCTGTAAAATAAGATCTTTTACATAGAATCTGAGCTTTTCTCCAAGTTCAGAACACAGGTGGGAGTTCATCTTAACCACGCACACGAACCTGACGAACCTTTCACTGTTCAGTACATACATACATAAAATAAAGATACGAAATACAAATACAAAATATAAATCAGAATATAACATCATAGGCTTGCAGAACAATTTATAATATTTAATTTCTTCTTTTTCATTTTGGTTCATGATGTATGATGTATGATGTTATCTGACATTTTAGAGCAAGATTTAAAGTCACACATTCAACTTCCATTTAACGTAAGCTACGTCTCACACTGCAGCTCTACAATGTAGGAATATGAGATTTGCAAGTTATTGCATTCTGTTTTTATTTACACTTACTTCCACTGCATACCAACCTTTTTTTTTTTTGTACAAGTTAAAGCAGCTTGTTGCTCATTAGAAGAGAATTAGTGCAAATAAGGACGTGCAGATGCTGAACGGAGTACAACTCGTGTTGTAGTCATTAGTTATTTATGCTTGTAGTTATTTTATACTTGTTTTCCAATGCTGTGACATTTTTATTTGTGCGAGTCCCAAAAGACTACCCACTTCCTTGCTTTATTTGATTTTTTTTTTTTTTTTTTTTTTAACAATGTGGCTTGATTTCTTGGCAGCATCATTCATTTCAGTAAATATGCGGTTCATGAAATTGCTCATTTATGCTGATTTGCTCTTTTAAGTAAGTGATTTTCATTATATTCAGTATTGTACTTTGAAGCTTTGAGCTGACCTTTGCCACAGTTGTTTCATTCGTCTATTATTTTTACTTGCGGAATATTTAACAGTAATGATTTAGAGATGAGTTGATCTTTTTTCTGAAGCTTTTTTTTTAAGTTTTACTGTGCGATCGAGCTTGTTTCCCGGAAGCAAAATCGACATCGACCGCGCTTCCAGTGAAATTCCTCAAATATCTTTTCCAAATGTAGCGTTTATTCAGGGTTCAGTGACTGGTTTGACATTAGTAACAGCTGAAATAGATATTTTGTTATGTAAGGTCAACGGGATGCACAAATGGACAGCGACATGACAACAAGAAATATTCCAAAAGGCAGAAGTCAGGTAAATATAAACAGGGATGCACCGATGCCGATGTAGCGGCGAATTCTACTCCCTGCCGAAAACTGCATCTCGCAGCAGCTGTCGAAAAGAGTTACCCCTTCCTAAGTCAGCCGTGAAAAGAACAATGTGCACCAAATTCACCCTGCCACACCAGAATAGCTCCAAATTTGAGCTGCTAAACTCATTTCACTCCTTTAGCTTCGCAAGCTTATTCTGATGGGGGATGCATTTGTCGGCAGGGAGCAGAATTCGGCACCAGGTACTGCCGAAAACTGCATCCCTACCTGCGTGTGATGTAGTTTTCGGCAGTATCTGTTCTTATTGTGAGATATATTTTGTGTGTTATGTATAAGGATGTCCGATATTGTTTTTCTTTTTTTTTTTCTTTTTTTATTGTCCAACGCTTAATTTCCGATTTCGATATCTACCGATACCGCTGCCGATATATGTGGGATATTAACCCTTTCATGCATGAATTATGAGAACCTTAGTCAATATTTTTTTCTCAAGTGATTTTTTTTTTCCTCTTTTGGCATGTAAAAAACAATACAACTAAAATTTCTTTAATGACCCTATTTTTCATGGAGTTAGAAAAATGTCCACTCAGCTGCATACCATGCATTTAACCCTTTCATGCACAGTGGTCACCACAGTGGACAGTTATTCTCCAGCTGTTCTGTTGTATATTCATGTTTTTTTTTTTTTTTTTTGTTTTAGTTCCATATCAGTCAACACAGTGGGCACTTATGCACCATCCAAAACACTGCAGTTCATACAATTATTGTAACTTTACTGCTCATGATAAACCTGATCTGCAGTGACATGTTTTAGTGTAAATCAATTGCTAATTGTTATTAGACTGTAATTAAGAAACTAGGGCTGTGCAATTAATCGAAATTCAATTACGATTTCGATTATTACACGCAACGATTACAAAAATTATGTAATCAAGAAAAAACGATTATTAATTTTGAGTCGTTTTAAGTCACGCGCACGCAAGCTACCATGAGCTGCTCTGCCCCGCCCCCCTCTAAGCTACTGCTGCCTGCTAGCCGGCAGGTCCACCCCAAGAGGAAAGTTGTACCTAGCGGTCTGGAAAAACGGCAGGAGAATCCCAGCAGAAGTGCTTGGTAAACAAAAAAGGCAAGTCAAATTTAACTGTATGGAATCACTTTGGGTTTGATGAAGAAGACGAAGAGCAAAAACACATCACGTGCAAAAAGTGTTTCGTAGTCGTGTCCGCACCGACCGCTAACACAACAAACCTTTTTAACCATCTAAAGTTTAACCACCGCCACCTTTATCATAATCTTATGAAAAACTAAAACACATAAAAACAACTTCGTCCGCAATGCAATCTTCAGTTTCCGAATCTCTTTACGCTGCAACTCCCGTATTAACCTAACCCTAACCCGTATAACCCTAACGTACGTATTCTAGATGGCTGATGTATACAGAAGGCCTGAACTGAAACCTCACGGCACGCCACTGAATTGACTATGTTTCATACTACATTGAACATACTTGAATTTATAATTTGCACTTTACGTGAGTTTTTTTTTTTTTTTTTAATTGCTACAGTTCTATGGCAGGTCTATAGCAGTTTAATTCCAGTGCACTATTTATTTACAAAAGGAAACATACTTGAATTTACAGTATACTTATTTGCATTCAAAGATTTTTTTGTTTCATACAAAAGTGAACATACTTTGTTTTAGTGGTTAAAAGCTTTATTTATGTTTAAAGAGTATATTTTACATTGTTTTGCAAGAAAAAAATAAACAACTTTAAGGTTAACAAATAATTGTTTTTAATAATCTTGATTTCAATTATTGCTAAAATAATCGTGATTATTATTTTTTTTTTTTTCTATAATCGAGCAGCCCTATAAGAAACTTTTTTTTTTTTGTTTTGTTTTGTTTTGGTTTTTTTGTGCATACCCTCCTGAGACCCAGCAATGCATTTTGTCCTCTGTAGGGACAAAAGTTTGACAGTTTTACTTAAAAAAATACCTTGCATTGCAATGGACATTCCATTTTAAAAAAATCAATCAATCAATAAATAAAAATAGTCTTAAAAATGTATCTGAAAAAATTGTTGCATTATGCAGTTTCCAATCAAGACAATTTTTTAATGTAAAAAAGCTAAAACTGTCAAATTCCTGGGTCTCAAGAGGATATTATCTCCATGAAATGAGTCATAACTAATATTTGAGTGTGAGAAAATGTGAGAAAACAGTAGCAATTTAGCAGTTAGCTGCATTAAAAATGTTTTTATTTCATAGTTTTCACACAGTATATCACTTTCTGATGATGATTTTTAAATACATGTTTCTTTACTTCAAAAATTAAATGTATGGTGTCCAGCTGAGTGGACATTTTTGTAACTCCATGAAAAATAGGTTTATTAACCCTTTCATGCACGAATTATGAGAACCTTAATCAAATTTTTTTCCTGAGTGTTTTTATTCCTCTTTAGGCATGAAAAAAAAATGCGATCAAAAAAAATCCTTCTGAAAAAAAAAAAAAAAAAAAAAAAAACATTAAAAAATAGTAATAAAAAGAAAAAAAAATTCTTATGAACCTTTTTTTCATTGAGTTGCAAAAATATGCACTCAGCTGGACACCACACGTTTAATTTTTGATGCACAGAAACATGAATTTACCGATAAACTGTATGAAAACTATGGGGAGGGCTTGTGATTCTGGGGGTTTATGCTCAGGAGAGATCTACATAATGTTACCAATTCATGTCAGAAAAGATATGTAGTGTCTTAAAACTTAAAGATATATGTAAAAAAAACAAAACAAAAAAAACCCCCAAAACAACGAAAAGAACAAAAAAAACCATGAATATACAAGAGAACAGCTATAGAATAGCTGTCCACTGTAGTGACCACTATGCATGAAAGGGTTAAAAAAATATATATGTCGAGGCCCAAAACGGAATCTGGCCCGATTCAGAATCGGGCCGGCCCAGAATGGAATTCTATTCTAGGCCGGCCTAGAATGGAATCCTGCTGCTATAATGTTATTTTTATACCATGTTTAATGCAAATGATCCATAATTCCATAATTTGTCATAATTTTACATTTTCAGTCTTACATACCTTGAGTAACTATTGTCAATTTCAGTCGATTTCACTGTACCATATATTGGTGGGGAGTACCACTAGGTTCTATTTGTAAATAAAGTGTATTATAGTTTACAATTAAAATGTTGTTTGTTTCATTTTTTTTTTTTTTTTCACATATTTGCAAATTCCATGTATTGATTTTTGTAATAATTTAGATCATTTGCATTAAACATGGTATAAAAATAACATTATAGCAGCAGGATTCCATTCTAGGCTGGCCTAGAATAGAATTCCATTCTGGGCCGGCCCCATTCTGAATCGGGCCAGATTCCGTTTTGGGCCTCGACATATATATATATATATATATATATATATATATATATATATATATATATATATATATATATATATGTCGATATATATATATCAATTGCATTGTTTTTTTTCCATGCCTAAAGAGGAAAAAAAACACTCAAGAAAAAAATATTGACTAAGGTTCTGATAATTCATGCGTGAAAGGGTTAATCATACCACAGTTAAGCCTAAATGTTTTCATAATGCCAAAAGAAAGCCAAAAATGCCAAATGTATGCCAAAATATTTGTTATTTGGGATGGAACAACCTTGAAACTGTTTAATTTAAAAAGAAATAGTCGATCCGCACATGCACACCGTTCGGGGTGCTTGGCGGAGGTTTGCGTTGATCATTATATTAACACCAGCTGATCTACTTTTGACAGTTCTAGTTCAGTTATCTGTGCATCAATTGCATCCATGTCTCCACCTACTCCCTCCCCCCCCCCAGTCTCTCTCTCTCTCTCTCTCTCTTTTTCTCCTCCTTTACTCTCTCTCTTTTAGCCCAACTGGTCAAGGCAGACGTCCATCCTCCAGGAGTCTGGGTCTGCTCCAGGTTTCTGCTGTTTAAAGGAAGTTTTTCCTTCCACTGTCACCATTCATAAGTGTTTGCTCTTGGAGGATTCTGCTGGGTTTCTGTAAATTGGCTTGAAAGTGTGGTTTCTACCGGCTCGATATGTAAACTTTCATTCCCACACGGGTCAATTCCCTAGTTTTGACTATAAAAAAATAAAAAAAAAAGGTTAGAAAATACACTGTGAGTGAGTCCATTTGCCCATTTTTTCAGAGCACTTAAAACTTTTAAAATCTAGCAATCGTTTATGTTCTAATTCTGCTAAAACGGCTTCTTCTCCAGCTTCTAGTACAGGCCTGAGTGAAATTACTGTAATGACCCAATAAAACATATAAAGAAACTGTTGGAATTTTTCCAATTGCACAAACAGTGACAGAGTTACAGCCAATCCAAACTGCATATGCACGGGGTGCGTCAGCGATGACACGACAGATTTTAAAGAGTTAACCAATTTAATCCTCCAGTCATAAGGTTATTTACTGACTGAGGTGGTCGAATTTACCAAATCTGTTTGTTCCTCATGACTTTATAAAATAGTTTTTGTTTCCGTTTTAATTAGCGCTCGGGGAGCCCAATGAAAAACGTCCAATTTTACTGATATCATTTTATTAGAGGGAATTATTTATTGAGTTCGTGTTTGCCATGGGTACTAATTTAAAGGGTCGCACACTATTATGGGCCAGGGGCGATTGTTTTGTTACACACTGTAAAAAAAAAAAATAAATAAAAAAATCTGTTGTTTTTAAGGAAAAAAACTGGCAGCTGTGGTTTACAGAACAACACTGTAAAAAATACATCCAACTGTTAACATATTTAAAGAATAACATGTAGATTTAACACTGGATTTAAATGGTAAATGGACTGCACTTATTTAGCGCATTTTCTACACCCTCATGGTGTCCAAAGTACTTTCCGAAACCACCAGGTCCAACTGGGACCAGTTTAGGGTTCAGTGTCTTCCATGGACACTTTGACATATGGACAGTCGGAGCCAGGATTCGAACCACCAACCCTTTGGTTATTAGACGAGCCGCTCTACCAACTCTACCAACCTATTAATTTACAAGTTTAAAATGTTAAATTGTTAAATGTTTACTCTTATATAACTTTTTTATTTAAAAAAACAAACAAAAAAACAAAAAAAAAATCAAAAACACCGTTATTTCGACATAGCAATAGAAACAATAGAAATACATAATTTCTACATACAAATCGGGTTTTGTTCACATACTCTTCCTGTAAAAACTACAGCTATATTTGATTTAATCGTTAACACAAAAATCTTTTCAAATAAACAACTTTGCATCGTATTGTCACTTAAAGTTTTTTTTTTTTTTTTTTTTAATGTTGCAATTTTACAGCTTTTTCGTGTTAATTCTACATTCATTTTTTACAGCGTACACCCGTGTAGCATGAGTTAAACCATGCGTCTATGCAAACCCTATTTATTTAACATTATGTACAAGATCAAGTCTGCCTTCAGTAAATTAAATGTAATTCACATTTAGACAAGGACTCATACAGGCTACGGCCTCTGTGTATTTTATAATTTTTTATTTATCAGATGAAAAGCAACAAATACTAAAGTACACCGGGGATTAAAATGAAACAGTCTGGTTTTATAATATGAAAAGTATAAATAATGTTCGTATTCTGAAAACCAGGATATTAGAAGCCAAGGGGTTCACTTAAGTTTAAAGTATATATTTTCATTTAATTTCATAATTTTCTGTTTTCTTTTGTGTGTATTATTGTCTACCTGTTTTACGTATAATATACCTGCATCCTCTAGTCACCTATGTCTGCCGCCTCACTTCACTGACACTGATTTATAATGATTTACATCGGTGGCATCTGTTTTTCTTCTTCTTTCGCTGAGTGTGTAACTTCCATCCTAAACCAGTTTGAGTTGAATTTGGCTCCAGACCACCAAATACTGGCATTTGGTTTCCACTACAGACTGTAGGAGACTATGGATCAGAAATAAAAAATCTAGTCCAAACAAAGTAATTGTGCAAACACCATTAAAAAAAAAAAAAAAAAAAAAAAAAAAAAAAAAAAATAGTGATGTGATGGTTTAACATCACAGAGAAATTCAAAACCAATCTGCAATCCGTGGAAACACTGTCATCTTCTACAGCAGGGGTGTCAAACTCATTTTAGTTCAGGGGCCACATTCAGCTCAATTTGATCTGAAGTGGGCCAGACCAGTAAAATAATAACATAATAATATAGAAATAATGTCAAATCCAAACTTTTCTCTATGTTTTACAGTGAAAAACGTAAAATTACATGATGAAAATGTTTACATCTACAAACTATCCTTTCAAACAATGTGAATAATGCGAACAAACTGAAAAAAAGTGTAGTTTTAACACTATTATGCTTTATCATTTCCACATGTACATTATAATATACAGATCACAGTGGATCTACAGATACACAAAATATTTAGTAATAAGTGGACAATTATTAAAATTACATTTCTCTTAAGACATTTCAGGTTGTTCATATTTGTTCAGGTTATTCAGATTTTTTGCAAAATTATACTTTGTTTTAGTGTAAATACATGAAAACATTTACATTTACAAAGAAGAAAATTTGGAGTTGTGAGTATTTATAGATTATTATGAGACTGAATTGGTCTGAATGTGGAACCTGAACTAAAATAATTGTTAATATTAGGGATGTCCGATAATATCGGCCCACCGATATTATCGGCCCGATATTGGCATAAAAATGTAATATCGGTGAATATCGGTACCGGGTTTTTTTGCCTATTATTAAAACCGATAAAATAATGCCTTGATCTCACCGGCATTTACCGACGCGTAAATGAAGCATTGTTTGTAGCTGAAAGAAATGTGCAGTTTTCAAAATTGTACAGTAGAGTTGCCACACTGTAATAGACTCATGGAGGGAGGGAGAGAAAAGAAATAAATACGGCATTTTTTCCACAACTTAACTCTTTCTCCGCCAATGACGAGATTTTCCATCACTCCGTGTTTTCACTGTTATACTGTAGTTGAAGCTGTTGCGGATCGTGTGAATTACTTTCCTTAGTCCAGAAACAAACAATTAAGCAGCTTTTTCGGAAAAATGACGGACCGGGTTTAATGTTTTGCACTGGAGTCTCCGTATCCCATGGCAACGCATCCAGCGGCAGTCACTGAATGAGGAAGTGCAGACTGTGCAGGAACCGCGCGCAGTTTCAAAAGCCTTAAAGATGATTATGGAGACAGAGTCTGACAGTTCAATATATGATGGAGCTACAGAAGAACCATTTAGAGACAGGAACGGAGAAATAGAAGGTGAGGGAGACGGACACGGAACACGGGAAACACGGAGCGGCTCAGGTCCGACACGAAGGGGGGGGCGGCACGGAGCGACATGGGTAAAATGACAGGAGGAAGAGAAAAGAGACATTTGTAGAGGACATTCAAGGAGAAGACAGACACACAGACATGGGACAAGACAAAGGACAGCTAGTGTTCATCTGTTAGAGTGAGTTCAGATTCAGACTGAGGACACAGAACAGATTCAGCTGTAGAATGTCAGCAGGGACACAGGGAAGACACTGTTGGATTTGGCTTCAGTAGGAAATAAATAAATACATAAATTCATACATTTATAAATAACTAGATGTCCATATAATTATTTCCAGATCAAACACAGCAGGTGGTCCAACAGGAGGACCTGGTGCAGCCAAGCAAAGGCCAGAAATCTACAGTATTTAGTGAATTTGTTTCTTTTTTTCTTGAAAATGAGGAATATTGAGGTGTTTATATCAAAAAACTAAACTACTATGTGTTAGACTTATAACTGATGTATGTAAATGTGATAAGTTTAGAAGGAACCTGGTGCTTTAGAAGATGTTTGGTCTAAAGTTTGGTGTAGATTCCTCTAATATTTTGTGGAATGATGGGATATCTTAGAGCTGTTTGTTATTATTATTGTTAGTATTATTTTATTTTGTGATTTGGAATACAGTGTTACTGTTGGTAAATGAGAAAGAGTCAAAAATGTAAATAGGAAATCAATTTTATCTTGAAAATCAACATGTGATGTTACCTAAAATTAGTTTAATATCCCACATATATCGGCAGCGATATCGGTAGATATCGGAATCGGAAATTAAGCGTTGGACAATATCGGCATATCGGTTTTTGGCAAAAAAGCCAAAATCGGACATCCCTAGTTAATATCTTAGTATAAATTTTGCATTTTACAAATTCATCCCAGGGGCCGGACTGGACCCTTTGGCGGGCCAGATTTGGCCCCCGGGCCGCATGTTTGACCCCTGTGTTCTACAGCATTGATTCACCAGTGAAACCCATGGAGTTAGATCATGTACAGTCACTTGGTGTATGTTCAGTTAATGATAGATTTGGCTGAAAAAGTCTCTTTTTCTTCAGTTTTCTCTATTATTGATATAACAATCCTCAATTTTACTCTGCCTTTATATGATCATCTACATCACAGGTGTCAAACATGCGGCCCGGGGGCCAAAACCAGCCCGCCGAAGCAAAGGGTCCAGTCCGACCCATGAGATGAATTTGTGAAATGCAAAAATTCCACAAACATATTAACAATCAATCCATGACATATAAAGCCCTACTTTAGTCTCAAGTGGGTCAGATCAGTAAAATACTATCATAAAATCCTGCAAATAATGACAATTCCACATTTTTTCCTCCGTTTTAGTGTAAAAAAAAAAGTGAAATTACATGAAAATGTGTAAATTTACAAACTAGCCTTTCACAAAAAAAATATGAAAAACTAGAAATGTCCTAAGAGAAGTAAGTGCAATTTTACTAATATTCTGCCTGTTACTAAAATATTTTGTGTATTTGCAGATCCATTGTGATCTGTAAGTTGTAATGCCTGTTTGCAAATGATAAGCAGAGGCAAAATAGAGTTAAAACTGCACTTATTTATTCTTAATAAATTTCAGTTTTTCCTGGTTGTTCATGTTATTCATATTTTTCAAAAGGACAGTTTATAGATGTAAACGTTTCCATAATGTAATTTTACTTTTTTCACTATAAAACACATTGAAATGGTTGGAGTTGGCATTATTTATATATTATTATGTTATTAACCCTTTCATGCATAGTGGTCAATACAGTGGACAGTTACTCTACAGCTTTACTCTTGTATATTCATGGGTTTTGTTGTTTTAGTTCCATATCAACCAACACAGTGGACACTTACGCATCATCTCATAAACTCCAATTCATACCATTATTGTAACTTTGCTGTTCTTGATTGGTTCTTGAGTGGAAATCAATTGTTAATATTTATTTTTTGCATATTATCTCCATGAAGTGAATAATAACTAGTATTAGAATATGTTAAAATGTGAGAAAATGTCAGATTAGTTGCATTAAACATGGTTTCATTTCACTGTTTTTATATCACTTTATGATATTGGGTTTTAAATACATGTTTCTTTGCTTCAAGAATAAAATTCATGGTGTAGCTGAGTGGGCATTTTTGTAACTCCATGATAAACAGGTTGATTAAAAAAAAAAAAAATAAAAAAAAAAAATCACATTGTTTTTTTGTTTTTTTTTTCATGCCTAAAGAGGAATAAAAACACTCAGGGAAAAAAAAAAAAAAAACTTGATTAAGGTTCTCATAATTCATGCATGAAAGGGTTAATTTACTAGTCCGGCCCACTGCAGATCATATTGGGAGGATGTGGCCCCTGAACTAAAATGAGTTTGACACCCCTGATCTACATGATTAGTAAATTAAATGTTGGAAAAAAAAAAAAAAAAAAAAAGATTTTCACTGAAAAACACAAAATACAGAAGATAATATTACAATAAATGCTGATAAACCACTTAAGGATGGTTAAATATCGAGAAAAATTAATATTGGAACTGCAACAAATATTACACTGGGTCCTTATGGGTTATTGTTAGTGCAAATTGCCAAATATGATCACTTGCCCAAAAAATTGTTAAAGGCTACACTGGGTTACAAAAAAAATGTTTTTTGCAAGTCGTCTAGGTTTTTTCAACATGAATTAGAACCATTTTGCATTTTTGCTAAATCCAAAAATGACATCTGTTTTTCTCAATCAGGTCAGGTTTTTTTTTTTTTTTTTTTTTTTTTGCTCATTTGATTTTGAAAAATTTGATCTTCTCACAAAATTGATTACATATTTGTGACTTTATCAATTGATTTTTTTATATAGTTCTCACCCAAAATAGGTTTGAAGAGAAAAAAAAAATCATTTTCTAACAGGATTCCTGTTAGGTACAATGGTGTATTCACCGCAGATGTAGCAGAATACATCAGGCTTATTTTTGAAACATCTTCTAGTCCACAGGTGTCAAATATGTGGCCCGGGGGCCAAATCCGGCCCGCCAAAGGGTCCAGTCTGGCCCCTGGGATGAATTTGTAAAATGCAAAAATTACACTGAAGATATTAATCCTTTTAGTTCAGGTTCCACATTCAGACCAATTTCATCTCAAGTGGGTCGGATCAGTAAAATACTATCATAATAACCTATAAATACTCACAACTCCAAATTTTTCCCTTTGTAAATGTAAACATTTGCATGTCATTTTACTGTATTTACACTAAAACAAACTAACATTTCATAAATACATGAATAACGTCAACAAATATGAACATTTTGAAATGTCTGAAGTGTAATTTTAACAATATTCTGCCTGTTATTAGATGTTTTGTATTTTTGTTGATCCACTGTGATCTTTACGTTGTAATTTACACGTTTAAATGATAAGCTGAGACAGAATATTGTTAAAATCGCACTTAGTTTTCTTGAGAAATTTCAGTTTGTTCATGTTATTCACATTGTTTTAAAGGATAGCTGGCAGATGTAAACATTTTTGTTGCATATATTTACTTTTTTCACTCTAAAACACAGAGGAAAGTTTGGAGTTGACATTATTTATATATTATTATGTTATTATTTCACTGGTCCGACCCACTGGAGATAAAATTTGGCTGAATGTGGCCCCTGAACTAAAATGAGTTTGACACCCCTGTTCTAGTCGAAGCCATTTCATTCACCTGTAATATTAAAAAAAAAAAAAAAAAAACATTAATCATAAATTGGCAAAAGTAAAATCTTCAGAACTCGTTTATTGCAAGAAATATCAAAGAATTTTGTATCGTATGATGTGAAAATGTCCATAAATGTAAGCAAAAATGTTAAAAAGCCAATATGTAGCATAGTTCAGATCAAAATTAATGTGATTTTTGGATTCAGCACACCAGAATTATCCTAAATCAGCTCAAAAAACTTAATAAATTTGTCGTTGACTAGTGCTATGATTAGACTTTGATGACAACACGCATTTTGGAATTTCATTACAAGCCAAAATTGTAATGAACGGAAATGACTTTTGAATGTTTGTGATTAACTCGATTATCCCATGAGCCCCCACCCCCGTGCTCTCATGCACTGTGAATCATGAGGACAGAGGGGTTTAACAATAGGAATAAAAAAAAAAAAAAGGAGAAACTGTCCTGTAGGGAGGCTGCCGCTGCTGCTGTGTGTTCATGTGTGTGTTTGTCTGCAATCACATATGCACATGCGTGTCTACATCTGTGTGTATCTGTACATGGGGGTCTGCCTGCTGCATCGTCTTCGCCTTATTCTCCTTGTTGTTCTTCCCCCTGGGAGGACATTTGGGTTTTCATGTGGCTTTTTTTTTTATTTATTTATTTTTTTTTATATGTAGGACACTGCTGCCTGCTTGATGTTTGAGTTAGGAGTTGGGGAGGGGTTGAGGTTGGAAAAAAAAGGGGGGATGGGGGGGTGGGGGGGTGCTTTAAGATGCTTCTGCGCCTTCTGTTTTTTGGAGAAACTGAGATATGATTCAAAGCCCTGACAATCGGATGCTGAGGAGAAGAACAACAACTATTTTGGGTACAACGGCGGCTCACCAAACACAGGATGTTCTGTGTGAAGATGGCTTACTGCACATTAGAGGAAAGAGCGGAAGGAAGAGAGGAAGTGTGTGTATGGGGGTGGGGGGGGTGGGGGTGCTATTGATGAAGAAGACCTAGAGATGGATGAACTCGATGATATTTTTTTTTGATATTAACAAACAACACACTCTTTGTTCAAAGCGAAAGGGTCATTCTTATATACCCACCCACTGAGAGTCGACACCTAAGTCGGATGTTTGCATCTATTAGCCGCTTTTAGCTCCAGATATCAAGCTTTTTCTGCAGCTACGCGAAGATTACAAGGTTGAATTTTTGTTACTCTCGGCAGCTGCGCGACATGAAAGCACAGGCAGTCAACTCCGGGAAAAAAAAAAAATGAACAGATACGAGCTAAGTGCACTCGACCGACCCAAAAAAACAAAACAAAAAAAAATACCAGAGTGACATTATAAAGAAAAGAAAACAGCGTCAAGTATCCAGACACAAATAGAGCTGCTTCGAATGTTGATTTTCCACCGATTGTCTCAATGACTACAGCTACAAAAATGGCCTTGCTTAAAATCTCAAATGGAGTAAGTTCTTAGTTCACTGCTCTAAAACATGTAATATAAGATGAACGTCTGATCCTATCAATACGTTCGAATAATTCATGTAAAAATGCCGTTTCCTATTTATCTTTAATGTTTGATGTAAAAATAATGAGTTTGGAGTCGAGTATCAACAGGAAGTTAAAAAAAATCTACAAATATAAATCATGTGTTTTAGCTCATGAATAATATATAACATGTCTGGAATAATTTAAAGTTATGGTGCGTTTATGGAACTACAAAATCTACGTTAACTCACAAAAGCCACTGGAGGGTCAAAGTTAAGGTCACCAGTGTCTACATTTGAACAATCTTCTCTGAAAACTACTGGTTGGATTCATTTACATTTTTATACGTAGCTTCCTTAAGACAATGTCTATAAAATTTGTACACAGTTTCGAGAAATTTTGATTTCGGATGATTTTTTTAAATATTAAAAATGTGCCTTTACTTGTAATGGTCCATATTTCGATGGTTTATAACATGGAAATGGTTACAGAAATCAAAATAGTTACTATTTAGCACTGATAGGAAATCATATATGGACTTTCATTTGGGTCCATGACCTTTGACCCTGAAGGGTCAAAGTCAAGGTCACTAATGTTTACATTTCACCAATCTTCTTCTCTGAAAACTACAAGTTGGATTCATTAAAATTTTTATAGGTAGCTTCCTTGAGACATTGTCTGCAAAATTCATACACAGCTTTAAGAAATTTAGATTTTTCATGAATTTTTGAAATATTAAAAATGTCCCTTTACTCATAATGGTCCATATTTCGATGGTTTATAACATGAAAATGGTTACAGATATATCAGTATAGTTACTATTGAGCACTGATAGGAAGTCTTATATTGACTTTCATTTGGGTCCATGACCTTTGACCTTGATTGACCTTGAAGGGTCAAACAAGTTCACCAATGTTTAGATTTCAACAATATTCTTTGAAACTACTGGTCAGAATCTTTTTTTTTTTTTTTAAAAAGCAGCTTCCTTGAGACAATGTCTATAAAATTTATACACAGTTTCGAGAAATTTTGATTTCGGATGATTTTTTAAAACATTAAAAATGTGCCTTTACTCGTAATGGTCCATATTTCGATGGTTTATAACATGGAAATGGTTACAGAAATCAAAATAGTTACTATTTAGCACTGATAGGAAATCATATATGGACTTTCATTTGGGTCCATGACCTTTGACCCTGAAGGGTCAAAGTCAAGGTCACTAATGTCTACATTTCAACAATCTTCTTCTCCGAAAACTACTAGTTGGATTCATTAAAATGTTTATAGGTAGCTTCCTTGAGATATTTGTCTGCAAAATTCATACACAGCTTTAAGAAATTTAGATTTTTCATGAATTTTTGAAATATTAAAAATGTCCCTTTACTCATAATGGTCCATATTTCGATGGTTTATAACACGGAAATAGTTCGATATATCAATATAATTACTATTGAGCACTAATAGGAAGTCTTACATGGACTTTCATCCTCCAGTGAAAGTACCACCCACTTCTATTGGATCATTGATCTCCTTCATCAGGACCACAGGACTCTAACATAGCGGCAGAACCTGACAACCTCCCCAATTCAACTTGTTATTGATTCTTTATAGAATATAGTGAAATACAGACCTATTGGTCCTATTTTTTTAATACTATTTTCCATTCTTCTATATTGGCTTCTACAAACTTCGTAGGATTTATACACTTGGTAAATCAGCGTTCTCTTATTGCACTTATTTATTCGACAACTAAATGTTTTTGTCTCCTTTGGTAAATTTAAAATTATATAACTGGGTGTAATTGTTCTTATGTGAATTCCATGTCGTGTACCTTCTCTGTTCTCCTGCTCTTGCTTTTACCTGTTTATTATTTGTGTCATACTCTATACAACTGTCTCTGTGATGTTTGAGTTTTGTTGTCTGATGTGCTTTCCCTTGAAAATAAGGTTTATTGTCATGGGACTTTCTGGTTAAATAAAGGTTAAAAATACATAATTAGATAAAAAAAAAAAAGAATAACACAAAAGGGGCCTTCATGTGCACCTATTTCACCAAAAAAATAAAAAAATAAAAAAAAAAAAGACAAAGGAGTTTTAAACCATGATGTTCATAACGAACACATTTTCTTTTGCCGTTGGATAAATCTTGCGATACAACTGGATGGAAAGCCACCTAGTGAGAGTTGGGAACAGGCTGCGGCAGTATCTTTTTAATGTGGAAACTGAGACGGATCATCATAATTTCATATAAATTGCTTGATCAGTGAAATAACTTATCTTAGCGGGGCTCAGTTTGACTTGGTTCTCAACTCAGTAAGTTTTCAAGAAATTAAGAGAGACATGCTTGGAAGTTTCTCCTGCCACTGAACGTCAGCGTAGACGTACACTATATGGATATGATGAATTCAGGTGTCTGGGATACAAAACAATAACAACAAATGTCATAATATAGTTTTATATTGGGATAAATATCATATTGCGTTGGTTAATTTGGTTTAAAATGTTCTTCAAAATGCTTCAGAGATGGTTTTGACTTAATTTCTCTCAGCATTTGTTTTTATTTTTATTTTGTTTAATCCATGACTATGATTTTAAATGTTCTACTAATAAATTTTGGTGATCCTTTTCATGTTCTGAGTGTAAATAGTAATTTTCTACCACAACTAACCATCTACTTTCTTCACACCTCCCGCTAAAACTTAAAGGAAATATTGATGTTTATAAAGTATATGGACAAAAATGTTGGGATGTATCATGGCTACAGCTCGTAACATGTCCTATTTATGCGGATTTGAGATAAAAAAGATCAATATTTCCTTTAAGTTTAATGTGAAGTGAGATGTGAAGAAAGTAGATGGTTAGTTGCGGTTAAAAAAAAAAAAAAAAAAATTACAGTCAAAGCATGACAAATATTTCAGAAATTTAGGCAGATAATTTAAAATCATACTCAAGAATATTAAAAAAAAAAAAAGAAAAAAAAAAGTTGAAGTTATCTTTGCTTTCTAATTTTTATAATTGTTTTTTTTTTTTGTTTATCCATGACTATGATTTTAAATGTTCTACCTCTAAATTTCTAAAATAATTTTTCATGCTCTGACTGTAAATAATAATTTTCTACCACAACTAACCATCTACTTTCATCACATCTCACTGAGGAAGACAAATCTCCCATTGAACTTTAAGGAAATATTGAATATGGAATATGGATATTGGGCCACGTCATGGCTACAACTCGTAAAATGTCCTATTTATGCTGATTTTTTGAAAAAAAAACAAAAAAACATCAGTATTTCCTTTAAATTTAATGGGAGATTTTTCGTCTTAACTGAGATGTGAAGAAAGTAGATGGTTAGTCGTGGTAAAAAAAAAAAAAAAAAAAAAAATATATATATATATATATATATATATATATATATATATATTATTTACAGTCAGAGCATGACAAATATTTCAGAAATTTAGGTAGATCATTTAAAATCATGCTCAAGAATATTAAAAAAAAAAGGGAAAAAAAAGTTGAAATTATCTTTGCTTTCTAATTTTTATAATTGTTTTTTTTTTTTTTTGTTTATCCATGACTATGATTTTAAATGTTCTACCTCTAAATTTCTAAAATAATTTTTCATGCTCTGACTGTAAATAATAATTTTCTACCACAACTAACCATCTACTTTCATCACATCTCACTGAGGAAGACAAATCTCCCATTGAACTTTAAGGAAATATTGAATATGGACAAACATATTGGGCCACGTCATGGCTACAAGTCGTAAAATGTCCTATTTATGCTGATTTTTTGAAAAAAAAAAAAAAAAAAAAAACATCAGTATTTCCTTTAAATTTAATGGGAGATGTTTCGTCTTAACTGAGATGTGAAGAAAGTAGATGGTTAGTTGTGGTAAAAAAAAAAAAATATATATATATACATATATATATATATATATATATATATATATATATATATATATATGTATTATTTACAGTCAGAGCATGACAAATATTTCAGAAATTTAGGTAGATCATTTAAAATCATGCTCAAGAATATTAAAAAAAAAAAAAAAGAAAATGTTAAGAGAAATTAAGTAAAAACCATATCTAAGGCATTTTGGAAGCAAAAATAACTATTTAACCTGTTTAACCCTGACCATATTTTCAGGGAAAAAACACCTAAACAGACATACCCAAAGTAAATGAAGAATTCCTTCACAATAATAAGGTTCATATGGATGTTCTTGGTGTCTATGGACATTTAGAGACCTCACAGAATCTATTCCCATTATTGTCTAAAATATTGTATCTGTTACTATGCCTGAGTAAACTGTAACAAACTAAAAGAGAAATTAAAATTTTTTATCCTCGCCTGTTTTTTTTCGGTTGGATTGACGATGATATGCATAAATTAATTGTTCGTGTCGGAGATTTTTAATAGCGTATATTTCACCCCACGAAGATTAAAAATCATGTTTGAACATTAAAGTTTACACTAAAATACACTTTTGATGTACTTTTATTAACATTAGGGTCTAAACTTTGAGCAAAATTTGAAAAAAAAAAACATCCATTGTCCTGATTTATTATATTTTTATAGTAGATAAATATTCATATAATTTTTTCAGCCCGCGGGTGGGCTGATAGGGCTAAAGGGGTTTTAACAACGCTAACCAATGGAATGCAATGATATCACTAGGTTATTAAAAAAATGTTTTTTGCAAGTTGTCTAGGTTTTTTCAACTGAATTACAACCATTTTGCATTTTCGCTAAATCCAAAAATGACATCTGTTTTTCTCAATCAGGTCAGGTTTTTTTTGCTAATTTGATTTTGAAAAAATTGATCTTCTCACAAAATTGATTACATGTTTGTGACTTTATCAGTTGATTTTTTAGATAGTTCTCACCCAAAATAGGTTTTAAGAGAAAAAAAAATAATAATAATTTTCTAACAGGATTCCTGTTAGGTACAATGGTGTATTCACCGCAGATGTAGCAGAATACGTCAGGCTTATTTTTGCAAGATCTTCTAGTCGAAGCCATTTCATTCACCTGTAATATTAAAAAAAAAAGAATCATAAATTGGCAAAAGTAAAATCTTCAGAACTCGTTTATTGCAAGAACCATAAAAGAATTTTGTATCATATGATGTGAAAATACCCATAAATGTAAGCAAAAATGTTAAAAAGCCAATAGTTCAGAAAGTTGACTTGATTGAGCAAAATTAATGTGATTTTTGGATTCAGCACACCAAAATTATCCTAAATCAGCTACAAAAACTTAATAAATTTGTTGTTGACCAGTGTATTTATCACAATATACAACTATATTATAATATTTATCACAATTATTTAGAAAAGAAACACCTGAATTTGACATGTACCAATACTTTTCTCCACATAGCGTCATTTACAACAATATAAAACTGAATTTGCTGTGTATTAAACTTCCATATGTTCTATATCAGCGCTCCACAAATGGATAAAGCTGCTAGCGGGAATATACTGAAACATACTTACCTTCAAAATGTAAATGATTCAGTCATTTAGGATTAAAGTGTGCAATGATGTCTCTGTAGTCGGGCGGCTCGCCGTGGCATGGCGGAGGTCATTTTCCACTGAAGGCAGATCTGTAGATAATGCTCAGATTGGAAGCAGTTCCAGCCTGTGAGCCAGTGGGAAAGATGACATAGACGTTAATGGCGGCACTAATGAACATAGATGACGCATGCAACAGAGGCCTTGTCTTTGTGTTTCCTTGGAGCCCGAAGTACCGACTACAAAGGACAAATATGGGACGGAATGAGAGGGAGAAATAAAATAAGTGTTCCTCGTTTATTACACTGGGGGTGATAAAAAAAAAATGTGTTTTGCAAGTCGTCTAGGTTTTTTCAACTGAATTAGGACCATTTTTGCACCGCTAAATCCAAAAAATGACATCTGTTTTTGTCAATCAGGTCAGGTTTTTTTTTGCGAATTTGGTTTTGATTTTTAAATACGTGTTTCTTTGCTTCAAGAATAAAATTCATAGTGTAGCTGAGTGGGCATTTTTGTAACTCCATGAAAAAAAGGTTGATTAAAAAAAAAAAAAAGAAAAATCAATCACATTGTTTTTTTTTTCATGCCTAAAGAGGAATAAAAACACTCAGGAAAAAAAAAAAAAAAAAATCTTGATTAAGGTTCCCATAATTCATGCATGAAAGGGTAAAAAAAAAAAAAAGATTTTCACTGAAAAACACAAAATACAGAAGATAATATTACAATAAATGCTGATAAACCACTTTAGGATGGTTAAATATCGAGAAAAATTCATTTTGGAACTGCAACAAATATTACACTGGGTCCTTATGGGTTATTGTTAGTGCAAATTACCAAATATGATCACTTGCCCGAAAAATTGTTAAAGGCTACACTGGGTTACAAAAAAAATGTTTTTTGCAAGTCGTCTAGGTTTTTTTCAACTGAATTAGGACCATTTTTGCACCGCTAAATCCAAAAATGACATCTGTTTTTCTCAGTCAGGTCAGGGTTTTTTTTGCGAATTTGGTTTTGATTTTTAAATACATGTTTCTTTGCTTCAAGAATAAAATTCATAGTGTAGCTGAGTGGGCATTTTTGTAACTCCATGAAAAACAGGTTGATTAAAAAAAAAAAAAATCAATCACATTGCTTTTTTTTTTCATGCCTAAAGAGGAATAAAAACACTCAGGAAAAAAAAAAAAAAAAAAATCTTGATTAAGGTTCCCATAATTCATGCATGAAAGGGTAAAAAAAAAAAAAAAAGATTTTCACTGAAAAACACAAAATACAGAAGATGATGTTACAATAAATGCTGATAAACCACTTTAGGATGGTTAAATATCGAGAAAAATTCATTTTGGAACTGCAACAAATATTACACTGGGTCCTTATGGGTTATTGTTAGTGCAAATTACCAAATATGATCACTTGCCCGAAAAATTGTTAAAGGCTACACTGGGTTACAAAAAAAATGTTTTTTGCAAGTCGTCTAGGTTTTTTTCAACTGAATTAGGACCATTTTTGCACCGCTAAATCCAAAAATGACATCTGTTTTTCTCAGTCAGGTCAGGGTTTTTTTTGCGAATTTGGTTTTGATTTTTAAATACATGTTTCTTTGCTTCAAGAATAAAATTCATAGTGTAGCTGAGTGGGCATTTTTGTAACTCCATGAAAAAAAGGTTGATTAAAAAAAAAAAAAAAAAAAATCAATCACATTGTTTTTTTTTTTCATGCCTAAAGAGGAATAAAAACACTCAGGAAAAAAAAAAAAAAAAAAAAATCTTGATTAAGGTTCCCATAATTCATGCATGAAAGGGTAAAAAAAAAAAAAAAAAGATTTTCACTGAAAAACACAAAATACAGAAGATAATATTACAATAAATGCTGATAAACCACTTTAGGATGGTTAAATATCGAGAAAAATTCATTTTGGAACTGCAACAAATATTACACTGGGTCCTTATGGGTTATTGTTAGTGCAAATTACCAAATATGATCACTTGCCCGAAAAATTGTTAAAGGCTACACTGGGTTACAAAAAAAATGTTTTTTGCAAGTCGTCTAGGTTTTTTTCAACTGAATTAGGACCATTTTTGCACCGCTAAATCCAAAAAATGACATCTGTTTTTGTCAATCAGGTCAGGTTTTTTTGCGAATTTGGTTTTGATTTTTAAATACATGTTTCTTTGCTTCAAGAATAAAATTCATAGTGTAGCTGAGTGGGCATTTTTGTAACTCCATGAAAAAAAGGTTGATTAAAAAAAAAAAAAATCAATCACATTGTTTTTTTTTTCATGCCTAAAGAGGAATAAAAACACTCAGGAAAAAAAAAAAAAAAAAATCTTGATTAAGGTTCCCATAATTCATGCATGAAAGGGTAAAAAAAAAAAAAAAAAGATTTTCACTGAAAAACACAAAATACAGAAGATAATATTACAATAAATGCTGATAAACCACTTTAGGATGGTTAAATATCGAGAAAAATTCATTTTGGAACTGCAACAAATATTACACTGGGTCCTTATGGGTTATTGTTAGTGCAAATTACCAAATATGATCACTTGCCCGAAAAATTGTTAAAGGCTACACTGGGTTACAAAAAAAATGTTTTTTGCAAGTCGTCTAGGTTTTTTTCAA
This sequence comes from Sphaeramia orbicularis, assembly GCF_902148855.1. Lineage (NCBI taxonomy): Eukaryota > Metazoa > Chordata > Actinopteri > Kurtiformes > Apogonidae > Sphaeramia > Sphaeramia orbicularis. The sequence goes on along the minus strand of NC_043958.1, from coordinate 20,226,417 downwards.
CTGAATTAGGACCATTTTTGCACCGCTAAATCCAAAAATGACATCTGTTTTTCTCAGTCAGGTCAGATTTTTTTTTGCGAATTTGGTTTTGATTTTTAAATACGTGTTTCTTTGCTTCAAGAATAAAATTCATAGTGTAGCTGAGTGGGCATTTTTGTAACTCCATGAAAAAAAGGTTGATTAAAAAAAAAAAAAAAAAAAAAAAATCAATCACATTGTTTTTTTTTTTTCATGCCTAAAGAGGAATAAAAACACTCAGGAGAAAAAAAAAAAAAATAAATCTTGATTAAGGTTCCCATAATTCATGCATGAAAGGGTAAAAAAAAAAAAAAAAAAAGATTTTCACTGAAAAACACAAAATACAGAAGATAATATTACAATAAATGCTGATAAACCACTTTAGGATGGTTAAATATCGAGAAAAATTCATTTTGGAACTGCAACAAATATTACACTGGGTCCTTATGGGTTACTGTTAGTGCAAATTACCAAATATGATCACTTGCCCGAAAAATTGTTAAAGGCTACACTGGGTTACAAAAAAAATGTTTTTTGCAAGTCGTCTAGGTTTTTTTCAACTGAATTAGGACCATTTTTGCACCGCTAAATCCAAAAATGACATCTGTTTTTCTCAGTCAGGTCAGGTTTTTTTTTGCGAATTTGGTTTTGATTTTTAAATACATGTTTCTTTGCTTCAAGAATAAAATTCATAGTGTAGCTGAGTGGGCATTTTTGTAACTCCATGAAAAAAAGGTTGATTAAAAAAAAAAAAAAAAAAATCAATCACATTGTTTTTTTTTCATGCCTAAAGAGGAATAAAAACACTCAGGAAAAAAAAAAAAAAAAAATCTTGATTAAGGTTCCTATAATTCATGCATGAAAGGGTAAAAAAAAAAAAAAAGATTTTCACTGAAAAACACAAAATACAGAAGATAATATTTCAATAAATGCTGATAAACCACTTTAGGATGGTTAAATATCGAGAAAAATTAATATTGGAACTGCAACAAATATTACACTGGGTCCTTATGGGTTATTGTTAGTGCAAATTACCAAATATGATCACTTGCCCGAAAAATTGTTAAAGGCTACACTGGGTTACAAAAAAAATGTTTTTTGCAAGTCGTCTAGGTTTTTTTCAACTGAATTAGGACCATTTTTGCACCGCTAAATCCAAAAATGACATCTGTTTTTCTCAATCAGGTCAGGTTTTTTTTTGCGAATTTGATTTTGAAAAATTTCATCTTCTCACAAAATACAATAATTAATACCAAAATAAGATTGGTAAGCACACTTTATGAAACTTGTGACTTGATTCCTGTTAGGTACAATGGTGTATTCAGGCTTATTTTTGCAAGATCTTCTAGTCAAATCCATTTCATTCACCTGTAATATTAAAAAAAAAAAAAAAAAAAAAAACATTAATCATAAATTGGCAAAAGTAAAGTCTTCAGAACTCGTTTATTGCAAGAAATATGAAAGAATTTTGTATCATATGATGTGAAAATTCCCATAAATGTAAGCAAAAATGTTAAAAAGCCAATATGTAGCATAGTTCAGAAAGTTGACCTGATTGAGCAAAATTAATGTGATTTTTGGATTCAGCACACCAAAATTATCCTAAATCTGCTCCAAAAACTTTAAACAATAAATTTGTTGTTGACCAGTGTTATTTTTGAACAAACAGAAACATAATATCACGCAAACTTGTCTAAAACATTGGTAATTCCTTTTCAAAATTGGCAAAGTTCTGCCTCCTTCCTCATTCATGACAAACTTGTAGCGTCACTGGAAAGGCCTCTGGTGAATGAATTCCTCCCCCCCGGTGGATTATCTGTGTATTGCATGTATCTAATTGTATACATCAGGTTTTCCAAGAAAAAAAATATCACACTGATCATATATAGGGCTTCAAAAGTCATGTATCAAATATATATGTTTGGCGTTATAGGGTTCAAACATTGAGAGTAAAAAGCCAATATGTAGCATAGTTCCGAAAGTTGACCTGATTGAACAAAATTAATGTGATTTTTGGATTCAGCACACCAACATTATCCTAAATCAGCTCAAAAAACTTGAACAATGAATTTGTTGTTGACCAGTGTTATTGTATTAAACCTTCGTAGCGCCTCTGCTAAATTACGTACGTTGTGGCTATTTTCGCTTCAAAACAGGATGCGGAGGATTTGCTGGTTTTACTCCTCAAGCGAATGGTGTTGGTATCATTTAGCATTTTTATGTGATTCATCGGTTTTGGTTTGTGAAAAAAAAACGGTGCATCATTAATGCCATTTGAATTTTTTTATCAGGCAACGCTTTGCTTTTTTTTTTTTGTCCGCGATGAAAACAGCGGGGGTAAGTCAGGCTTAAAATCTAGAAATGTTAATCCGGTTTCTTGCCAATTGTAGAAGCAGCAGCTAATTCCCTAAGTAGTTTAGAATCTACCAGCTGGCCGTGACCAACGCTTCACACCCTGAAATGCTTAGTCACCATAAAAAGAGCCTCCTATTATTTAACTGTAGAGATTAATCACCTTGTTTCGTAACAAGCGTAACTTTCACACAACTCTTTGATTAAAAATAAGGGTATAAAAAAAAAGGGTGGATTTACTTTAAACATACTGTGATACCAAGTTTCCTGCTTTTACTCCAAATCCCTGCACGATGAGTTGATCCTTTCATCCTTTTTCTTTCTTTCTTTAATGTTCCTTCTCTATTTTCTCCCACTCCCTCTGTCCTCGTACTCGACCAGCCACCTTCGGAAATTTTCTGCTAACTCTGCAGTAGCTGGATTCATTAGTGGGGGTGAGGAGATGGAGTACCGGGCTGATGGGGACTTCTTCGTCGCGTCATGTGGTGTCGGCGGAACCATCTGTAGCTCAATGTGATGAAGACCAAGTGGACTTCAGGAGGTCCAAGACACTTGTGACTCCTGTTTCCATCCAGTGTCGATAACACTGGGTTACAAAAAAATGTTTTTTGCAAGTTGTCTTGGTTTTTTCAACTGAATTAGGACCATTTTGCACCGCTAAATCCAAAAATGACATCTGTTTTTCTCAATCAGGTCAGGTTTTTTTTGTGAATTTGATTTTGAAAAATTTGATCTTCTCAGAAAATTGATTATATTTTTGTGACTTTATCAGTTGATTTTTTTAATATACAGGGTGGGGAAGCAAAATTTACGATATTTTAAGGCAGGGATTGAAAGACAGTGTATGACCGATTAGTTTATTGAAAGTCATGAGAATTTATTTGCCACAAGAAAATTGACATAATAGAAAATGTTTTTATTCTATGTGTCCTCCTTCTTTCTCAATAACTGCCTTCACACGCTTCCTGAAACTTGCGCAAGTGTTCCTCAAATATTCCGGTGACAACTTCTCCCATTCTTCTTTAATAGTATCTTCCAGACTTTCTTTCAGAATTTTCACTGTTTATTTGACAGATTTTTCCTGTATTTTTAAGATACAGGAAAATATCAATGAAATAACCAAAATAGATTGTAATTTTACATGTCAAATGTAAAATAATACAAAAAAAACAAAACAAAACTGTAACTGTGAATAACCAAAACATTTCCATTTTGTAAAAGAGATTTTTTTTTTCTTTTTTCACAGAAAAATACAGTTAAAATACATTTTCAAATGTATGGTAATTTCACAAATATTTATTTTCTATTTATGAGATTAAACTGTTAATTTAAAGTTCAACACTGTAAAATAATAATAATAATAATAATAATAATAATAATAATAATAATAATAATAATAATAATAATAATAATAATAAATATCTGGAACTAATATTCACTTTTAAAGTCTTTGAAAAGGTTCGTTTAGCAATAAATTGCAATAAATTATATACATTATATACATTTTTAAAACCGGATTTTATATATTTTTTGTGTGTTTTTTATCTTTTTGTGTTGATATACAGGGTGGGGAAGCAAAATTTACAATATTTTGAGGCAGGGATTGAAAGACAGTGTATGACCAATTAGTTTATTGAAAGTCATGAGAATTTATTTGCCACAAGAAAATGTACATAATAGAAAATGTTTTTATTCTATGTGTCCTCCTTCTTTCTCAATAACTGCCTTCACACGCTTCCTGAAACTTGCGCAAGTGTTCCTCAAATATTCCGGTGACAACTTCTCCCATTCTTCTTTAATAGTATCTTCCAGACTTTCTTTCAGAATTTTCACTGTTTATTCGACAGTTTTTTCCCGTATTTTTAAGATACAGGAAAATATCAATGAAATTACCAAAATAGATTGTAATTTTACATGTCAAATGTAAAATAATACAAAAAAACAAAACAAAAAAACTGTAACTGTGAATAACCAAAACATTTCCATTTTGTAAAATTTTTTTTTTTTCTTTTTTCACAGAAAAATACAGTTAAAATACATTTTCAAATGTATGGTAATTTCACAAATATTTATTTTCTATTTATGAGATTAAACTGTTAATTTAAAGTTTAACACTGTAAAATAATAATAATAATAATAATAATAATAATAATAATAATAATAATAATAATAATAATAATAATAATAATAATAAATATCTGGAACTAATATTCACTTTTAAAGTCTTTGAAAAGGTTCGTTTAGCAATAAATTGCGATAAATTATATACATTATATACATTTTTAAAACCGGATTTTATATATTTTTTGTGTGTTTTTTATCTTTTTGTGTTGATATACAGGGTGGGGAAGCAAAATTTACAATATTTTGAGGCAGGGATTGAAAGACAGTGTATGACCAATTAGTTTATTGAAAGTCATGAGAATTTATTTGCCACAAGAAAATTTCCATAACAGAAAATGTTTTTATTCTATGTGTCCTCCTTCTTTCTCAATAACTGCCTTCACACGCTTCCTGAAACTTGCGCAAGTGTTCCTCAAATATTCGGGTGACAACTTCTCCCATTCTTCTTTAATAGTATCTTCCAGACTTTCTCGTAATAGTTTTGCTCATAGTCATTCTCTTCTTTCCATTATAAACAGTCTTTATGGACACTTCGACTATTTTTGAAATCTCCTTTGGTGTGACGAGTGCATTCAGCAAATCACACACTCTTTGACGTTTGTTTTCCTGATTACTCATATGGGCAAAAGTTTCTGAAAAGGTATGGATAATAGTGTTAGATATGATTATGACATCAGTATATGTTTGGTTTCAAAACAACTGACGTAGTGCCTGCTGAGAAAAAAACAACTAAATGTTCATTGTAAATTTTGCTTTCCCACCCTGTAGTTCTTGCCCAAAATAGGTTTTAAGAGAAAAAAAAAAAATCCTTTTCTAACAGGATTCCTGTTAGGTACAATGGTGTATTCACCGCAGATGTAGCAGAATACGTCAGGCTTATTTTTGCAAGATCTTCTAGTCGAAGCCATTTCATTCACCTGTAATATTAAAAAAAAAACATTAATCATAAATTGGCAAAAGTAAAATCTTCAGAACTGGTTTATTGCAAGAAATATGAAAGAATTTTGTATCATATGATGTGAAAATGCCCATAAATGTAAGCAAAAATGTTAAAAAGCCAATATGTAGCATAGTTCAGAAAGTTGACCTGATTGAGCAAAATTAATGTGATCACCAAAATTATCCTAAATCAGCTCCAAAAACTTCAACAATAAATTTGTTGTTGACCAGTGTAATATATCATCTTTACATTTAGGGATGCACCGATACCACTTTTTTCCAGACAAGTATTTACATTTGATTACTTGCCGATACCAAGTACCGATATTAGTACGTAACCCTTAGGGGTCCACGGTCATGGCCCCCGTGACGGAATCACATGACATTTTCAACATGTCATAGCGTCGGAAGTCGGTCACGTAGACCACTGGGGAGAATCGCATTTGAAAGTGCGAACTTGAAACACTCTCCCACTTTTTATGAAGGGTTGGCATGAAAGGGTTAAAGGGTTAAACATTCTGAGTTTCATTAAAAAAAAAAAATAAATAAATAAATAAATGAATAAATGTTTCTGTATTTTGATAGGAAAAAAAGTAAAAAATTATATTAGTTGTAACCATTAGACACATTGCACCTTGAAGCAATGTTTTATTCTTTTTTCTGTTCTTATCCTAATAAAATATATATATATATATATAATCCTGATGATGATGGACCACTATCAGAACGGCTCTCTTTGATTGCACAAATGTACTCTCCAGGCTGCATCAGGGTCAACTTGAACCATAATGGTAAATCAATACCTCACAACTCCCATCCTCTCTCCTTTTTTTCTCCTCCGAGCTTTTTTTTGTCCGTCTTATACAAACAGGTGATTTTTCAAATTCCGAAGACGGCCTCCGCTGAGACAAAGTCGGAGACAACTTCAGTCTTCCCGGGAAACGTTGATGATCTTTAAAAGCACACACACAGGACCAGACAACAGTATGACTGATAGCGGGCACAACAACACACACCTCCCTCTTGACAAATATTTTACTGGAAGCTGTTTTTTTGTTGTTGTTGTTGCAAAGAGAGAGTTGTTTGTCCAGAAATTATAGAAAAAAAAAAAGATTCAAGGGAAATCAATTCTGCCTGGTACATCTTCGTCATCTTCTTCCTCTCAGAAGCTAAATTTAGATTTACCCATTACAAATGCGGGATTGAAAGGAAGATGACAAATGTTCTTTCCTGTCTTAAACCAAGTATTTTAACCCAAAAAGATCCAGTGCTTCTTTTGTGCCACTTTTCATTGGCATTTTTTTTTTTTTTTCTCTATTTAGCCTTTTTTAAGTGATTTATCACCATTTATTGTAATATTCTATCTATATTTTTGCATTTTCCTGTAGTATATTGTATTCAAATGATTATTAAAAGACCTTATAGTGAATTAACTAAATTAAAAATATGGATGAATACACCGGTCAACAACACATTTATTGTTTAAGTTTTTTGAGCTGATTTAGGATAATTTTGGTGTGCTGAATCCAAAAATCACATTAATTTTGCTCAATCAGGTCAACTTTCTGAACTATGCTACATATTGGCTTTTTAACATTTTTGCTTACATTTATGGGCATTTTCACATCATATGATACAATGCATAATCTATGCATAATCAAATATTTTAATGTGCGCTGTTTTTATATTTATTTTTATTTCATTGTATTTCTCTCAAATTTCATTTCATTTCTTGATGTATAATCAAATCTTAATGTATTTTAATATTGTATTTTTTCAATCAGTGTGAAGCACTTTGGGCTACAATTTCTGTATGAAAGGTGCTATACAAGTAAAATTTATTATTATTATTATTATTATTATTACAAAATTCTTTCATATTTCTTGCAATAAACGAGTTCTGAAGATTTTACTTTTGACAATTTATGATTAATGTTTTTTTTTTTTTTTTTTTTTTTTTATATTACAGGTGAATGAAATGGCTTTGACTAGAACAGGGGTGTCAAACTCATTTTAGTTCAGGGGCCACATTCAGCCAAATTTGATCTCCAGTGGGCTGGACCAGTGAAATAATAACAGAATAATATATAAATATTGTCAACTCCAAACTTTCCTCTGTGTTTTAGAGTGAAAAAAGTACATTTATGCAACAAAAATGTTTACATCTGCCAACTATCCTTTAAAACAATGTGAATAACATGAACAAACTGAAATTTCTCAAGAAAACTAAGTGCAATTTTAACAATATTCTGTCTCAGTTCATCATTTAAATGTGTAAATTACAACGTAAAGATCACAGTGGATCAACAAACACACAAAACATCTAATAACAGGCAGAATATTGTTAAAATTACACTTCAGACATTTCAAAATGTTCATATTTGTTGAGGTTATTCATGTATTTATGAAATGTTAGTTTGTTTTAGTGTAAATACAGTAAAATGACATGCAAATGTTTACAAAAATTTGGAGTTGTGAGTATTTATAGGTTATTATGATAGTATTTTACTGATCCGACCCACTTGAGATGAAATTGGTCTGAATGTGGAACCTGAACTAAAAGGATTAATATCTTCAGTGTAATTTTTGCATTTTACAAATTCATCCCAGGGGCCAGACTGGACCCTTTGGCGGGCTGGATTTGGCCCCCGGGCCGCATGTTTGACACCTGTGGACTAGAAGATCTTGCAAAAATAAGCCTGATGTATTCTGCTACATCTGCGGTGAATACACCATTGTACCTAACAGGAATCAAGTCACAAGTTTCATAAAGTGTGCTTACCAATCTTATTTTGGTATTAATTATTATATTTTGTGAGAAGATCAAATTTTTCAAAATCAAATTTGCAAAAAAACCCTGACCTGATTGAGAAAAACAGATGTCATTTTTGGATTTAGCGGTGCAAAATGGTCCGAATTCAGTTGACAACTTGCAAAAAACATTTTTTTTTTGTAACCCAGTGATATTAATTAATTATCACTAATTTTAACCTAAGACCCAGCTATGGGTTTTCTGTCCACATTTTTTGATAAGAGTTTCACAACTTTATACATATAAAAAAAAAAAAAGGAAAAGAAAACCGTCCACCACAAAGGACATTCCATAAAAATAAAAAAAAAAACTGCATCTGAAAAAACTGTTGCATCACGATGTTTCCAGTATAGGTACTTATTTAATAAAAAAAACAAAAACAAAAAAAAAAAGCTTGTACTTTGCTGACATTTCCTGGGTCTTAGGAGGTTAAATAAAACTACGCAAGCATGCAAGCAACATCTTTGTGCATTGTTTTGTGCGGATGCATTAGTGACTACTGTTGCACAACATTGTAAATCACTTGGCACCCCCCCCATTCACACACGCACACACACACACACACACACACACAGATTGAGGACATTGCATGCGACTACTGTTGTACATCAAACCATTGTAACACCCCTCCCCCGGTCGCAAATTTGTTTTCGGGGGGTAGCAGATCGTTCGCAGGTGAGGGGAGCTTGATCTACAGAGCTACGTAACCCACTACGTCCTCCACATACAGGTTCATTTTTAGAATTACGCCCCCCCCCCCCCAAATTTTTTTGGGCATACGGGGTTGGCAGTAGGCTCATGATGTTGTTACTGTGGCATCGTTCTAAAAAGGTCTGGTTTAGATGACATTATGCTGCGTTTCCACTACATGGAACCAGCTCGACTCGGTATTCCTGGAGACCGTTTCCATCACAAGATACTACCGACTTTACAGTACCTGGATGTCATAGCAATGCGGTGTGTTACTTCCGTGTCGTCTGTTCAGAGAGTTGCTAATAAACTAGCTCGTTGCGTGTTGTCTCGTCTGAATTTTTACGTCGGCCACCAAAGACTGAATCTCCTCGACCGACCATGGTGTAGTTTTGGGCAGTTATCATGTAAATTAATGTACCGCTATATTTACTGTCAACTTCCGCATCTGTTTTTTGTAAAACAGCAGGTCACAGAGAAAACTGTCTGACCAATCAGTGGTCTGCAGTGTTTACATGTCACGTTTTAGTATCTGGTCCCCAGTTCTGGAACCTCGGCGGAGGTGATACCAAAAAAGTAGTACCGGGTACCAGATTCCAGGTCCTTTTTTCGTAATGGAAATGCAAAAAGGCCGAGCCGAGTCGAATCGAGCCGATACCACGCAGTGGAAACGGGGCATTAGATAAGTTAAGTGCAAATGCAGTAAAAAAAAAAAAACGAAAAAACTAAGCAGTTGTGATACTTGCAAAAGCAGTAAAGGTAAGGTGAGAATTTCATGCCGGAGTACGATACCTTCGTCAGCTATAATTTAAAACTGACACCGAGGCTTGTTAGACCAATTAGCACATCCAATCCTATTTGTAACAAATCACAAGACTGGATGTCAGAGCTCTAGACAGAGAAGAGCTAATGACCACGAGTGCTCAGACGGTCTATGCCTCTAGGGTTACCGCGCCGAGCGTACGACCAAGACTAAAACAGGCAATTATCCGTTTCCAAGGACAAACTGTGCAGAAATCAATCAAGTGTTTGAGAAAGTTAGCGTGTTGGTTAGAGAAACTTGATTAGCTTAGATCTCAAATGACTGATTACGCATTTGCAACTTAGAAGAAGGGAGATTGTTCTCGCAGCCTGTGGTGTTTGATGAACTTCAGCTCCGCCACAGCCACGCCAGGTTTTAAACGGCTTTTATGACTCTCCTTTTATTGATCATTCATTACCGCCGCAGACGTCTAACAATCTCCTTCGTTATTCACAACATTCGAGGACGTTTCACAGACTGTCTTTCCTCTTAAACGTTCCTCTGTTGTTAATCGTCTTATCTGAATAGAATATTCGGTTCATGGCAAAGGTAACGGCGTAGAAATGCTTTTCAGTCGGTCTTTCAATAGTCTTTGCCGGCCTCTTACTTCCCTACGCTGACACATGTGTACGTCAATGCACCAAAGCAAGTAAGAAGCAGTTCTTAGATTTATTTAACTGAGCTCTCTACAATAGCGGACGATGTATTTTTAATGGCAGACAAAATCATTGATAATACAGCTCTGAGATCAGCCCAACTGCAATTACAGCTGAGCTCTATTGTGCGATCCAAAAGATTTCGGAAGCATATGTTGCTGTCTTTTCCTTCTACTGAAATAAGTCATTCGAGGAACCTGCTTATTGTTCTATTGTATGAAGTCTCCACGCACTCAACAACAATGTTTCAATACTTGTTGGGTGTAATCTTTGACGTCAACGATGCAGAATTACACAGCGCAGAGACTTGTGTAACTTTTACAAGAATAACGCTAAGTAAATGTAAAGTGGACTTTACAAGCTGCAGTTTTTCGTAGTTGTTACCTCCGCCAAGGAGGTTATGTTTTCATCGGGTTTTGTCTGTTTGTCTATCTGTTAGCAAGATAACTCAAAAAGTTATGGAAAGATTTGGATGAAAATTTCAGGAAATGTTGATACTGGCACCAGGAACAAATGATTAAATTTTGGTGGTGATCGCTGGGGGGGGCGGCACTGATCTGCCTTGGCAGAGGTCTGCACTCTCTAAGTGCTTTTCTAGTTGGCTTTTATTTTGATCTGGGCCTAAAGTACAAAGATATTAAAATGACCTGGGCCTAAAGAACAAAGATATTAAAACAGTGCTTGGGAGTTTTATTTTGATCTGGGCCTAAGGTACGAAGATATTAAAATGGCACTTGGGAGTTTTATTTTGACCCGGGCCTAAAGTACGAAGATATTAAAACAGTGTTTGGGAGTTTTATTTTGACCCGGGCCTAAAGTACGAAGATATTAAAACAGTGTTTGGGAGTTTTATTTTGACCTGGGCCTAAAGTAGGAAGATATTAAAACAGTGTTTGGGAGTTTTATTTTGACCTGGGCCTAAAGTACGAAGATATTACAACAGCGCTTGGGAGTTTTATTTTGACCTGGGCCTAAAGTACAAAGATATTACAACAGCGCTTGGGAGTTTTATTTTGACCTGGGCCTAAAGTACAAAGATATTACAACAGCGCTTGGGAGTTTTATTTTGACCTGGGCCTAAAGTACAAAGATATTAAAACAGTGTTTGGGAGTTTTATTTTGACCTGGGCCTAAGGTACAAAGATATTAAAACGGTGCTTGGGAGTTTTATTTTGACCTGGGCCTAAAGTACAAAGATATTAAAACAGTGTTTGGGCGTTTTATTTTGACCTGGGCCTAAGGTACAAAGATATTAAAACGGCGCTTGGGAGTTTTATTTTGACCCGGGCCTAAAGTACGAAGATATTAAAACGGCGCTTGGGAGTTTTAGTTTGACCTGGGCCTAAAGTACAAAGATATTAAAACGACCTGGGCCTAAAGTACAAAGATATTAAAACAGTGCTTGGGAGTTTTATTTTGACCTGGGCCTAAAGTACAAAGATATTAAAAGGACCTGGGCCTAAAGTACAAAGATATTAAAACGGTGCTTGGGAGTTTTATTTTGACCTGGGCCTAAAGTACAAAGATATTAAAACGACCTGGGCCTAAAGTACAAAGATATTAAAACAGTGCTTGGGAGTTTTATTTTGACCTGGGCCTAAAGTACAAAGATATTAAAACGACCTGGGCCTAAAGTACAAAGATATTAAAACGGTGCTTGGGAGTTTTATTTTGACCTGGGCCTAAAGTACAAAGATCCTCATCCCACTCGATTCCCACTCAGCTGCAAACCGCCCCAGGTCATGCTGAAGGTCCAGGCTTGATGAGGCCAACAGGACAATGTCATCTGCAAAAAGTAGAAACGAAATCCTGTGGTCCCCCAACCGGACCCCCTCCGGCCCCTGGCTGCGCCTAGAAATTCTGTCCATAAAAATTATGAACAGAACCGGTGACAAAAGGCAGCCCTGCTGGAGTCCAACATGCACCTGGAACAGGTCTGACTTACTGCCGGCAGTTATATCTTTTTATTTCCAAATAGTTCAAGAGAGACCACTACAAATGGAGTTCCAAAGTTTAATAAATCTGACACTGATGGCGCAGCACTCTGTTTTAAGTCATGTTTTTTTCAACTAAAACTGCTTTGCACTGGTTAGAGGGTACTTGGTTGAAAAAAATATTTCACAGGGGGTACATCACTGAAAGAAAGGTTGAGAACCACTGACTTAGAGAACATAGTTTATCTACAAATAGAGCTGCAACCGATTAATTGACTCAAAGTGATCCAAAAAAATCATTCAACCCCGATTCTCCTGAATCAAAGCTTTGTTTCCTTCATTTCTCTGCTGTTAAACATTGGTTCTACTGTTGTGTTTCACACGGACTCTTATTGTGACGCACAAAGAAGCTTCAATTCAGGAAAACTGCAATAGAATATTTCCCTTCAATCAACCTGAGTCGATTAATCGAATTGTGAATTTTTGCATTCGCTTCAAGCACCTAATCAGTTAATCGGTTGCAGCACGTCGGTAAAATAAAATATATAGTAACAAGCAGAATATTTTTAAAATTACACTTACTTCTCTTAAGACATTTCATGTTGTTTATATTTGTTCAGGTTTTTCAAAGTTTTTGTTCAAGAACAGTTTGTGAATGTTAACTTTATGATAGTATTTTACTGGTCTGAGAATCTTCCATCATCCATTACAAACTGCCATATTTTTGAGATGATATATAAACAAATACTGTTATCTAAAAACTAGAATGTTTAAACATAAATGGAATGAAAATCAGTATGTTTCTGGGTTTATATTTTTATTTACATTTATCCTGATTATACTTAACAGTAACAAATGTAATATTACTAAAAAAAAAAAAAAAAAAAAAATTGGAAAAGTCAGAAATTGGCAAATTATTGAAAAATAATCATGTGTATATTTGATCTGTTGGAGCTTCTAGATCTAGAAAAGTCTAGAAATTAATATTATATAACAAATTAATTTAACACTCATTAATACGGTAATGGGGGTGTTTATGATGTATATAAATGATAATAATCATAATAACAAATCATCGTTTGCCTGTTTTTTTAGAGAGACCATATCCATGTTTAGTTGTTCTAATCATGATTATCATATTATATTATATATTATTACACTATATATCATTTTTTGTTTATCTACACACGCCTTATACTACATAGTGTAACTATATATACACTATATACAGTATATACACTATATGCACTTTATACAATGTATATAGTACATACACTATACATACACTATATGCACTATATACACTATATATAGTATAGACCAGGGGTCGGCAACCCGCGGCTCCGGAGCCGCATGCGGCTCTTTCATCCTTATGTTGCGGCTCTGCGTGGCTTGGGAAAATAAATTATAAGTGTCCGATTGAAGTGTATGCTATTTGTCTCAAAAACGTGTATCATGTTTTTTTATTAAGTCAAAGTTTTTAACTTCTTTCTTCAGACCTTGTGCAATTTCGGTGATCAGCATTCGCCTTCTTCAGAGACGTTTGACAGCACTTGATGTGGCAGCCGGCATGCGCGGAATGCCCTGCGACACCAAAACTGCACAATATCTGAACAAAGTATTTTATTTGTGTTTGTTCGTTTGTTTAATTGTAGTTGTAAATTGTAAGATTATTGTGATGTCGAAATATTAAAATAAAATTATATATATGTATATATATATATATATATATATATATATATATATATATATATATATATATATATGTATATGTGTGTATATGTATATATATATATATATATATATATATATATATATATATATATATATATATATATATATGTATATGTGTGTATATGTATATATATATATATATATATATATATATATATATATATATATATATAGTATTATTTTTCGTCACTCAAAATATGCGTCACACTCTCCGACAGCCCGCCAAAACGCTGTACATTTATCGAGACTTTCAACCCCAGGTTGGCCAAGTATGGAGAAATCTAAGAAAAGAAAAATATCTGAAGAAAACAGAACATTTAATGATGCCAGGTGCCATGGCACGACCAAGGTGCCGCGGCACCTCGGTGCCAACGCTAGGTGCCGTGGCACTGCAGTACTACGGCTCAGTGTCAGGTGCCATGGCACCGCGGTGCCACAACTGGGTGCCACCGGTGCCACGGCACCACCGGCACCTCAAGTCGAGGCACCACCGCGGTGCCACGGCACCTGGCACCAAGCCATGGTACGGCGGTGCAACGGCACCTAGCGTTGGCCGCCGAGGTGCGCCCCGTGCCGCACCAAGCCGTGGTACCGGTCAAATCGTTGGATAAGCCGCATCGGAGTATAAGCTGCAGTGTTTAAAGTGTGGGAAAAAAGTAGCGTCTTATTGTCCGGAATTTACGGTATGTACAGGCTAACATCTTCATTTCAGATGTCAAAGTGTTTGCGGCTCCCAGTGTTGTCTTTTCCGTGGAAACCGGGTCGAAATGGCTCTTTGAGTGTTAAAGGTTGCCGACCCCTGGTATAGACACTATATATATATATATACACTAAATGCACTATATGCAATGTATATAGTATATACACTATATATACACTATACATAGTATATATGCTATATATACACTATATGCACTATATACAATGTATATAGTATATACACTATATATACACTATATATAGTACATACACTATATATACACTACGTATAGTACATACACTATACATACACTATATGCACTATATACACTATATATAGTATATACACCATAAATACACTATATGCACTACATACACTATACATACACTATATGCACTATATACACTATATATAGTATATACACTATATATACACTATATATAGTACATACACTATACATACACTATATGCACTATATACACTATATATAGTATATACACTATATATAATGTATATAGTATATACACTATATATACACTATATATAGTATTTACACTATACATACAATATATGCACTATATACACTATATATAGTATATACACTATATGTACTATATATAATGTATATAGTATATACACTATATATAGTATATACACTATATATACACTATATATAGTACATACACTATACATACACTATATGCACTATATACACTATATATAGTATATACACTATATGCACTATATATAATGTATATAGTATATACACTATACATACACACTCTGTATAGTACATACACTATATATCGTATATACACTATGCATACACTGTATGCACTATATACATTATATATAGCTTATACACTATATACACCATATATATACACTATACAATATATAGTGTTTACTTTATAATATATGCTATATAGTGTATGCTGCACAATTTTTGGGCATGAACATGTGTGTATACTTACATATACATATGTCTATAGGGGAATGTATACTGTATACTTCATTTTGCATTTTCTATGTATGTATGTATGTATACATTTGTATTTATATGTATGTATGTGTGCATATATACTTTTTTTCCCTCTTTTTTTCCCTTGAAGTGTAAGTTTGTGCTTTACAAACTCTGTTACGTGTGTGTGTGTGTGTGTGTTCTCCTCTGTATAAAAACAACAATTCCTATTTTTTTAGACTTTTTTTTTTTTTTTTTTGCACTATTGCTGTCAAAAGCTTATCCAAAAATGATCATTATTATGTAGGATTATTTAAACCCTTACCATAATTGTACCAAAACCAAACCTAGAAATATAATCACAGATTAAAAGCAACAATTACTGTATCGTTGTATCATTGTCTTCTATCTATCAGTCACATTATGCATCAACGAACAACTATTTGGATTTGTTACTTTGTTCTGATGTATTTCACACTCAGTGTTCCTAAATCCACAGAAAAAAAGCACAAAAAAACCCCCACAGAGGACACGACCTTGGGTTCCTCTCTGCTTGCTCCATCCCTGCAGCAGATAATTTCTAATTTGCTGGACGTCTTGGGATAAGCAACGTCTCCAACATATGAAGTAATGTTAACTCCATAACCTAAAGACCCATATTAATAAGTTGTTCATCAAAGCTCTACATATATAAAGCCCCGAGTAGTATGAACAGTATCTAAAATAAATTAGCTTTTTAAGTGGCCTTGTACCACACATTCACTTTGTTTCAAACTTGAAAATAATTACTTTAATGACTTGCTTCATCTTCCATCTTCAGTATGTTAAATGGAGGAATCAGATGGAAATGCAAGACAAATATCATCTTTTTTTTTTTCTTTTTTTTTTTTTTTTACACCTGTTAGAACAGGGCTGTCGAATCTCAAATGAGCCAGACCACTAAAATAATTGTGTAATAATATAGTGTATACAACAATTATAATCCATATTTTTGTCTTTGTGTTAGTGTGAAAATGAAATTATTTTATTAATAACCTGAACAACCATGTACACCTTTTTTAGTGCAATTTCAACAATATTACGTCACAGCTTATTATTAACACAATTTACATGTCACAGTCCGAACATCAACAAAAATATACGAGCATTATTTCAGGAACATATTATCTCTAACTCGTATGTAATATCATATCGGAATCGTTTTGTTGATGATATTGGTTGGATCAAAGTTTGGATGATTCCCTATAAATACTTTATCACCGACAAGGTTAAAGAAGCATCTTTCCGAATTTTTCACAAATAATACCCTGCTAACCACGACATGTTGAAATTCAAAAATCACATAAACATAAATTGTTGTTTTTTGTTTTTTTGTTGTTTTTTTTTTGTGAAAACCATCCAGAAACTGTGCTGCACCTCATCTGGCATTGTTCATACACCAAGAAACTGTGGAAGGACTTTAGCAGATTTATTATAGACCATGTTTTCAGAGATTTTGTCATATCGTGGAAAAATGTGTTATTTTGTTATTAGATACCCCAAAAAGAAAAAAAAAAAAAAAAAACTTTTTTTTTTTTTTTTTTTAATAATTAATTTATTTATCTTACTTGCTAAATTTTTTTCTTTCACAAATGTAAGTTCTGTAACACAAAACCTGTTATTATTATTATTATTATTATTATTATTATTATTATTATGTATTTATTTAAAGATGTTAGATACATCTGGAAACAAAAAGGCAATAAAAACCATCAGTATTTGCTCTGATTTGGACATTTTATTGTAGTCTATCCCCCCTTGCAAACTTATGTTATTTTCTTGTATACATCATTTTTATACTCTATCTCATTCAATAAAAATTTAACCCTTTCATGCATAAATTATGAGAACCTTAGTCGAGATTTGTTTTTTTTTTTTTTTCCTGAGTGTTTTTTATTCCTCTTTAGGCATGAAAAAACAGTGCAATTGAATTTTTCTTTTTTTTTTTTTTTTTTTTTTTTTTATTGAACCTATTTTTTATGACGATAGATTTGTTTCTTTACTGCTCTAACCATAAAAAAAAAAAAAAAAAAACTTTCAATTAAAAAAAAAAAAAAAACTTGAAAGAAAAAAAGTGTTGAATGCAGGAAAAAAATATTTAAGATCCAAAAAATTGCATTTGAACACTTTTTTTCTTTGATTGAAAAGTTTTTTGTTTTTTTTTTGATTGAAATTATTTGTTTTTGGTTTTTCCCGTTAGCATAGTAAATGTATTCCACTACTAGAAAACAAAGTCAAATAAAGCAAGTTTGGGTGATTTAACTGGTAAAATATTCAATAAAATAATCACAAATATAATTAAAAGTAACAAAATAAGACGAATGCAAAACAAAATTTAAGATTCAAAAAATTGCATTTGAACACTTTTTTCTTTGATTGAAACGTTTTGTTTTTTTTTTGTTTTGTTTTTTTTGTTTTTTTCTAGTGATCAGAATAAATTACAGTAATGTATATTTTCTACTTCCAGTTTTCGTAGTCTGTGCAAGAAGGACCAAAACACACAAGTTTGTATGACCAGGAAAATTTTGCCTATGAGTATTTTTATGTTTAGTTGTTGTAGGAATTAATACTAAAAAAAAAAAAAAAAAAAAATATATATATATATATATATATATATATATATATATATATATATATATATATATATATATATATATATATGATGTAAACCTTTGTTGTTGGATAAAAGGACATTGTAAATCTTAAATTAACTTGTAAATGGTAATCATTAGCATGTCTATGGGATTTCCCATTCAAGTTACCCTCGAGCTAGCGATTTAATTTCTGTTCATTTAATGTATAATGCAATGTAAATGTACTGAAGCAACGAACATAACTGAGACATATTTTGTATGTTTTGCAGTTTTACAGTGAGTCTTAAGTAAAGTTTTGAAGAGAAGTTTTTTTTTTTTTTTCAAGTTTATTTTTTTTATTGATTTTTTTTATTTTTTATACAGCAATAGTGCAAAAAAAATAAAAAATAAAAATAAAAGTCTAAATAAAAGGAATTGCAGTTTGAGGAGAAGTTTGGCGTCCACTTTTTTTTTTTTTGAGAAACCTGTTATCTATCTGCCGAGTTTGTCTCCACACACACACACACACACACACACACACACACACACACACACACACACACACACAAAACAAGGGTAGAATACAGTTGAGCTACAGATGCACAAAACATTAGAATATTGTTAAAATTACACTTATTTTTTCTTAAGAAATTTAAAGTTTCTCATATTTGTTTAGGTTTTTCCACATTTTATCGTGATAATATTAGTAAATGTAAATATTTTCATATTTTATTACTATTTTTTTCACATTAGACCAGGAAAAAAATTGGAGTTTTCATTATTTATAAGTTATTACATTGTGATTTTACTTGATATTACAGCTATGTGGGGCTTCCGAACACCTTTAACTGTTAATATTTTCAGTGTCGTTCATCCCGTGGACCGGATTGGACCCTTATGTTTGACACCTCTAGGTTAGAAGAATGAACCTAACCAGAGGCTCTTTGAACATATTAAACCGCTTTGATCTTCGGTTTTGCGTGCATGTCAAAATCATTTTCTGCGTATGTCCTTTTCAGCAGAAGGAAATGGCTTCTACAAAAGCATCAAGTGGTCTCCAGGAGCTTCCAGTAAAGAGATGTCCAATTAGGCTTCTCCCAGTATTGCATATCAGTGCCACAAGCCGCTACTTAACACGCACTTCCACTGGGCTTCTCAAAGAACATCTTCATCTGTCACACATGTGCTCATGATTGAAGCCAAGGACCATTTATTACATTTCATGACGACCTGTTAATGTACTGGAGAATCACTTTTACCTTCTTTTTTTTTTTTTTTTACTAATGAGACATATGATACTCAAGAAGGCTTGACTAATGCACCGGATAATAGATTTTGTCCATTTTATCGACATATTTTTGCCATTGTTCTTCAGCTAAATGAAGCAAGTAAAGAGGGAAAAAAAAAAGCTTCAATTCAGTTAGTTTCCTGCTCCTGATTGAACTCAAATAGTATCTTAACCCTTCGTAGGGCACTCAGACGGCCATACACTATATGTTTGTAAGGTATGTATGATAAGCCTACAAAATGACATATTCTGAAAATGATGTGTAATGCCATGTTTCCACTAGGGATGTAAAAATATAAAAATTTTATATCACGGTTATTGTGACCAAAATTATCACGGTTATCATTATTATCACGGTATTGTTGAAATTGTGCTCAGAATGTTCAAAAAGTACTAATACACACTGAAATAATTTAACCAAGTTGTATTTTGAAGAAAAAAAAAAAAAAATGCCGAAACATTCAAATATTAACCCTTAGTGGTCTGAGCCTATTTTGTCTGTTTTTCAGTCCTTTTGATTTTGCCTTTATATACTATATAAACAAATGTTTACTATACCCATGTTTAGGATCTGTTTTTTCAGCACAGCTTCATTTATATAATCTGCCTTTTTTTTTTTTTTTTCACTTTAACCTACTATATCAACGCAAAAGGATAAAAAAACACACAAAAAATATATAAAATCTGGTTTAAAAAATGTATATAATGTATATAATTGATTGCAATTTATTGCTTAACGAACCTTTTCAAAGACTTTAAAAGTCAATATTAGTTCCAGATATTTATTATTATTATTATTATTATTATTATTATTATTATTATTATTATTATTATTATTATTATTATTTTACAGTGTTAAACTTTAAATTAACAGTTTAATCTCATAAATAGAAAATAAATATTGGTGAAATTACGACACATTTGAAAATGTATTTTAACTGTATTTTTCTGGGAAAAAAGAAAAAAATCTATTTTACAAAATGGACATTTTTTGGTTATTCACAGTTACAGTTTTTTGTTTGTTTTTTTCTTGTATTATTTTACATTTGACATGTAAAATTACAATCTATTTTGGTAATTCCATTGATATTTTCCTGTATCTTAAAAATACAGGAAAAATCTGTCGAATAACCAGTGAAAATTCTGTTAAATTACAGATTTATTTATTTATTTATTTTTTTACAGTGTACAGTTTAATTATCCAATATAGGTCTATCTATCTATCTATCTATCTATCTATCTATCTATCTATCTATCTATCTATCTATCTATCTATCTATCTATCTATCTATCTATCTATCTATCTAAAGTATAACATGTAGCTTATATTATATTAATTCATGTTTAGTGCTTAAACATTTTTAAATCATGTGGTTTTAGGATGACATACAAAATCCTTAAAACTACAAGATTGTTTTATGTCAACACAACCTAATGGGTTTAGGTAGGAAACCCATCTGTAATACCCCTCCAGAGCAGAGGGTGGCATCATTTAGTCTATCTTGGATCTAACCTCAACTTTAATCCTAAACCTAGGATTAAACACCGATGTAATCTAGATCTGTTAGATGAAAATCAAGCCAAATACTTAATTAGAATGAGAGAGGCCACATTAGTCACTTTTCCATTGGACATTTGCGCAAACTTTACTGATAAAGTGCGTAATGTCGTTTTCTCCATTAAATCACAAATGCGATGATTTGTTTATTTATTATCGCGAGATGACATGAGAAGTCATTCCATAAACATGGCGACAAACGTAAATATTGTGTTGATTTACAGATATATTCATTATTATTATATATTACCCCTCTATCTCATACTAAATTTAAAAAAGTGATTGCGTTTCCTGGTGTGTCCACACATACCACGACATGTTTTTTCTTCGCTTGTTGTAACATACGTCAACATACGTTTTTTTAATTCACCTGACTCTAGTTGCGAAAAAAAGGTCTTTCCATTGCAGTTTTGCGTGATATACCATTTGCGCTACGTCCAAAAACCACCTCTTGCCAGCGCAAAAACTTTTGATCGAAAAATGAGACTTTTGACGAAATTGTCATTTTTCCATTAGGTAAATTTTTATGCGCAAGTTATGTTGGCGCAATTTGAGGGTCAATGGAAAAGCAACTATTGACTCATGATGTTTCAAAATGGCCACTTCAGGAATGGTGTTCTGGCTGATTGCACTGTCAACCGTGACATGTTTTTTCTTTGTCTTCGCTTGTTGTAACATACGTCAACATCCGTTTTTTTTTAATTCACCTGACTCTAGTTGCGAAAAAAAGGTCTTTCCATTGCAGTTTTGCGTGATATACCATTTGCGCTACGTCCAAAAACCACCTCTTGCCAGCGCAAAAACTTTTAATCGAAAAATGAGACTTTTGACGAAATTGTCATTTTTCCATTAGGTAAATTTTTATGCGCAAGTTATGTTGGCGCAATTTGAGGGTCAATGGAAAAGCAACTATTGACTCATGATGTTTCAAAATGGCCGCTTCAGGAATGGTGTTCTGGCTGATTGCACTGTCAACCGTGACATGTTTTTTCTTTGTCTTCGCTTGTTGTAACATACGTCAACATACGTTTTTTTTTTAATTCACCTGACTCTAGTTGCGAAAAAAAGGTCTTTCCATTGCAGTTTTGCGTGATATACCATTTGCGCTACGTCCAAAAAACCACCTCTTGCCAGCGCAAAAACTTTTAATCGAAAAATGAGACTTTTGACGAAATTGTCATTTTTCCATTAGGTAAATTTTTATGCGCAAGTTATGTTGGCGCAATTTGAGGGTCAATGGAAAAGCAACTATTGACTCATGATGTTTCAAAATGGCCGCTTCAGGAATGGTGTTCTGGCTGATTGCACTGTCAACCGTGACATGTTTTTTCTTTGTCTTCGCTTGTTGTAACATACGTCAACATCCGTTTTTTTTTAATTCACCTGACTCTAGTTGCGAAAAAAAGGTCTTTCCATTGCAGTTTTGCGTGATATACCATTTGCGCTACGTCCAAAAACCACCTCTTGCCAGCGCAAAAACTTTTAATCGAAAAATGAGACTTTTGACGAAATTGTCATTTTTCCATTAGGATAAATTTTTATGCGCAAGTTATGTTGGCGCAATTTGAGGGTCAATGGAAAAGCAACTATTGACTCATGATGTTTCAAAATGGCCGCTTCAGGAATGGTGTTCTGGCTGATTGCACTGTCAACCGTGACATGTTTTTTCTTTGTCTTCGCTTGTTGTAACATACGTCAACATACGTTTTTTTTTAATTCACCTGACTCTAGTTGCGAAAAAAAGGTCTTTCCATTGCAGTTTTGCGTGATATACCATTTGCGCTACGTCCAAAAAACCACCTCTTGCCAGCGCAAAAACTTTTAATCGAAAAATGAGACTTTTGACGAAATTGTCATTTTTCCATTAGGTAAATTTTTATGCGCAAGTTATGTTGGCGCAATTTGAGGGTCAATGGAAAAGCAACTATTGACTCATGATGTTTCAAAATGGCCGCTTCAGGAATGGTGTTCTGGCTGATTGCACTGTCAACCGTGACATGTTTTTTCTTTGTCTTCGCTTGTTGTAACATACGTCAACATCCGTTTTTTTTTAATTCACCTGACTCTAGTTGCGAAAAAAAGGTCTTTCCATTGCAGTTTTGCGTGATATACCATTTGCGCTACGTCCAAAAACCACCTCTTGCCAGCGCAAAAACTTTTAATCGAAAAATGAGACTTTTGACGAAATTGTCATTTTTCCATTAGGTAAATTTTTATGCGCAAGTTATGTTGGCGCAATTTGAGGGTCAATGGAAAAGCAACTATTGACTCATGATGTTTCAAAATGGCCGCTTCAGGAATGGTGTTCTGGCTGATTGCACTGTCAACCGTGACATGTTTTTTCTTTGTCTTCGCTTGTTGTAACATACGTCAACATACGTTTTTTTTTAATTCACCTGACTCTAGTTGCGAAAAAAAGGTCTTTCCATTGCAGTTTTGCGTGATATACCATTTGCGCTACGTCCAAAAACCACCTCTTGCCAGCGCAAAAACTTTTAATCGAAAAATGAAACTTTTGACGAAATTGTCATTTTTCCATTAGGTAAATTTTTATGCGCAAGTTATGTTGGCGCAATTTGAGGGTCAATGGAAAAGCAACTATTGACTCATGATGTTTCAAAATGGCCGCTTCAGGAATGGTGTTCTGGCTGATTGCACTGTCAACCGTGACATGTTTTTTCTTTGTCTTCGCTTGTTGTAACATACGTCAACATCTGTTTTTTTTTAATTCACCTGACTCTAGTTGCGAAAAAAAGGTCTTTCCATTGCAGTTTTGCGTGATATACCATTTGCGCTACGTCCAAAAACCACCTCTTGCCAGCGCAAAAACTTTTAATCGAAAAATGAGACTTTTGACGAAATTGTCATTTTTCCATTAGGTAAATTTTTATGCGCAAGTTATGTTGGCGCAATTTGAGGGTCAATGGAAAAGCAACTATTGACTCATGATGTTTCAAAATGGCCGCTTCAGGAATGGTGTTCTGGCTGATTGCACTGTCAACCGTGACATGTTTTTTCTTTGTCTTCGCTTGTTGTAACATACGTCAACATCTGTTTTTTTTTTAATTCACCTGACTCTAGTTGCGAAAAAAAGGTCTTTCCATTGCAGTTTTGCGTGATATACCATTTGCGCTACGTCCAAAAACCACCTCTTGCCAGCGCAAAAACTTTTAATCGAAAAATGAGACTTTTGACGAAATTGTCATTTTTTCCATTAGGTAAATTTTTATGCGCAAGTTATGTTGGCGCAATTTGAGGGTCAATGGAAAAGCAACTATTGACTCATGATGTTTCAAAATGGCCGCTTCAGGAATGGTGTTCTGGCTGATTGCACTGTCAACCGTGACATGTTTTTTCTTTGTCTTCGCTTGTTGTAACATACGTCAACATACGTTTTTTTTTAATTCACCTGACTCTAGTTGCGAAAAAAAGGTCTTTCCATTGCAGTTTTGCGTGATATACCATTTGCGCTACGTCCAAAAACCACCTCTTGCCAGCGCAAAAACTTTTAATCGAAAAATGAAACTTTTGACGAAATTGTCATTTTTCCATTAGGTAAATTTTTATGCGCAAGTTATGTTGGCGCAATTTGAGGGTCAATGGAAAAGCAACTATTGACTCATGATGTTTCAAAATGGCCGCTTCAGGAATGGTGTTCTGGCTGATTGCACTGTCAACCGCCACATGTTTTTTCTTTGTCTTCGCTTGTTGTAACATACGTCAACATCCGTTTTTTTTTAATTCACCTGACTCTAGTTGCGAAAAAAAGGTCTTTCCATTGCAGTTTTGCATGATATACCATTTGCGCTACGTCCAAAAACCACCTCTTGCCAG
The DNA here is from genome assembly GCF_902148855.1 of Sphaeramia orbicularis. Classification (NCBI taxonomy): domain Eukaryota; kingdom Metazoa; phylum Chordata; class Actinopteri; order Kurtiformes; family Apogonidae; genus Sphaeramia; species Sphaeramia orbicularis. The sequence continues at coordinate 20,201,403 of NC_043958.1, read as the reverse complement.
CACAAAAACTTTTAATCGAAAAATGAGACTTTTGACGAAATTGTCATTTTTTCCATTAGGTAAATTTTTATGCGCAAGTTATGTTGGCACAATTTGAGGGTCAATGGAAAAGCAACTATTGACTCATGATGTTTCAAAATGGCCGCTTCAGGAATGGTGTTCTGGCTGATTGCACTGTCAACTGTGACATGTTTTTTCTTTGTCTTCGCTTGTTGTAACATACGTCAACATCCATTTTTTTTAATTCACCTGACTCTAGTTGCGAAAAAAAGGTCTTTCCATTGCAGTTTTGCGTGATATACCATTTGCGCTACGTCCAAAAACCACCTCTTGCCAGCACAAAAACTTTTAATCGAAAAATGAGACTTTTGACGAAATTGTCATTTTTCCATTAGGTAAATTTTTATGCGCAAGTTATGTTGGCGCAATTTGAGGGTCAATGGAAAAGCAACTATTGACTCATGATGTTTCAAAATGGCCGCTTCAGGAATGGTGTTCTGGCTGATTGCACTGTCAACCGTGACATGTTTTTTCTTTGTCTTCGCTTGTTGTAACATACGTCAACATCCATTTTTTTTAATTCACCTGACTCTAGTTGCGAAAAAAAGGTCTTTCCATTGCAGTTTTGCGTGATATACCATTTGCGCTACGTCCAAAAACCACCTCTTGCCAGCACAAAAACTTTTAATCGAAAAATGAGACTTTTGACGAAATTGTCATTTTTCCATTAGGTAAATTTTTATGCGCAAGTTATGTTGGCGCAATTTGAGGGTCAATGGAAAAGCAACTATTGACTCATGATGTTTCAAAATGGCCGCTTCAGGAATGGTGTTCTGGCTGATTGCACTGTCAACCACATTGGTGGAAGAGCTTAAACGCACCTGTGGAGCCTGATGCATCTGGAAAACTTTAAGTAAGGAACCATAAAAAAAAAAAAAAAGTAGTAGGAAATAGGAACCGTGACTAAATGGATGGTTTGAGAATCTCTAAGGATCTAAGAACAGGGCTACAGGATATAATTATTACCTCCGCCAAGGAGATTATGTTTTTGCCAGGGTTTGTTTGTTTGTCTTTTTGTCTGTCCGTTAGTGTGCAACATAACTCAAAAAGTTATGGACAGATTTTGATGAAATTTCAGGGTTTGTTGGAAATGGGATAAGGAAGAAATGATTAACTTTTGGGGGTGATCCGGAAGAAATCCTGGATTCTGGATCACTTTGAAATGTTCGTTAACATTGTGGTAAATGGGGCCAAAATTTTCTTCATGTACTTCATCTGCCTATTATTTTTTTCACTTAACCTACTATATCAACACAAAAGGATAAAAAGAACGCACAAAATATATAAAATCCGATTTAAAAAATGTATATAATGTATTGCATAAATAACACGCAGATGCTTAACGAACCTTTTCAAAGACTTTAAAAGTGAATATTGGTTCCAAATATTAGGTATAGAAAATTAAAATTGGAATAAATTTAAATTATACTCAAATATTTGATATAAAAGCAGATCTTTACATAGGCCCTAAAAGTGCGATAATCAAACACGATTATCATGATAATTAGAATTTAAATGCTAATACTAACCGTCTGCAATTTTACCGTGGTTTATCGTTATACCGGTAATCGTTACATCCCTAAAAAATAAATTTTTGTCCATTTCTAACGTCTTCAAGCGTCAATGCCTTCATACTTCCGTGCGTCCAATGTGTTGGAATGAGCGTTTCTTAATCAATCCATCAGAGGGCGCCCTTCTTAATTACCATACCGGCTAAATACCATGAAGAAGAGTCCCATTTTTTGAGAAGAAAAAGAAGGAAGTTAATACTAACAAACACGGCGATGACGATTTACTAACGTGGATATTAACGTTGATATTGAGAAGCGTAGTTGTCGTAAATATGTCGGTAGTTTTTCACTAATGCACACCGTCGCAACAAGTCACCGAGTGAGTAAATAAAGAAAAAGAAAAGAATCATATGAATTACAACGTGCATAAAACTGAAATAAAATAAACACCCACATAAACCCCTTTGAGGCACATGTGAGGAAATATTTACTCTGTGTTTCTAGAGCTAACAGCACAAGTGTCACTTATGCTAAACATGCAAATAGCAGCAGCGTAATGATCCACCATGCTATTTATTTTATCACGCTGTGTTAGCCCTGATGGCAGGAACATTTTAAATGGGTTTGGAGTGCAGAAATGTGACCCCAACGGCAGGTAAATATGACACACATAGTAATTTTCTACTCTTCAGGAAAGAGGAAAGCTATATAAACAACTTAAATGATATGCTGCGTAATTAGATTGTATTACCAGTGTGTCTTTTTGGCATATGTGTTAAATTTACATTTGGCTAATCAATTCTAGAAACAACCTAAGGTTAATTACCTCCGCCAAGGAGGTTATGTTTTTGCCAGGGTTTGTTTGTTTGTCTGTCCGTTAGTGTGCAACATAACTCAAAAAGTTATGGACAGATTTTGATGAAATTTTCAGGGTTTGTTGGAAATGGGATAAGGAAGAAATGATTAACTTTTGGGGGTGATCCGGAAGAAATCCTGGATTCTGGATCACTTTGAAATTTTCGTTAACATTGTGGTAAATGGGGCCAAAATTTTCGTTTCCCAATATCTCGCTTAATTATTGACCAAAACTCATGAAATTTAACTCAGGAATTGACAATGGGGTCCTCTATCACATTTCAAAGGCTGATCCGGATCTGATCCAGAAGGCGGATTTTATCTCAATTTATATAAAAAATGGGGGTGCCCTTACTTTTTGGCCTACTGTGCCTTTAATATTAAAGGTAGAAATTTCTGACAAGCGCCATCGTGTAGCTCAGTCAGTTCCGCATCGGGAGTATGCCACCGGATTTCATGTAGCTTTAATACTTAAGGAGCTAGATCCAGAAGAAAACCGCCATTACGAGAAATGTGATTTTCGTGAATAACTACTGAACTAATAAGGATATCATTATGAATCCAGTTGCTAATGGTATGTTTTCATGGTCAAGGAATCTTAAAATATAGGTCAAATAAATATGGGACTAATATTTATGGTGGAAATCACAATATGGGGGAATTGTGCAAATCTCATGCAATTTGACTCAGGGATTTATAATGGGGTGTTCTATCAAATGGCAAAGACTGATCCGGATCTTTCAAAAAGTTATGGACAGATTTGGATGAAAATTTCAGGAAATATTGATACTGGCACAAGGAGCAAATGATTAAATTTTGGTGGTGATGGGGGGGGGGGGCACTGATCTGCCTTGGCGGAGGTCTGCGCTCTCAGAGTGCTTTTCTAGTCTAAAAATTGAACTTACTTTTGTGTTGTTCAGTCAGCATGATTAAGTAGTGTCTTTGTACCACTTAGAAATGTTGCTGTACCTACCCTGTCAAAATAAGTTCTCTGTAATTATTAAACAGGTTAATATGACCCAAGACAATTAAATCAAATTCTTCCTTAGAAAATATGTTGAAACAACCTTTTACAAAAAGTTGGACCCATACATTGCAAATAAGTAATAGTAACTCCATTACTTTATGTTCCCTCAACATACTCACAATTAGTTGGTTCAACAAAATTGTGTCAGGCTAAATGAAAGCATCTTAATTAGGTGGAAATCATTTCCAAAATTTTGTTACATTCATCCAACAGATAATTTTTTTGAGTGTACTCTAAAGAGCGAGTCAGCGGTGAGAGCCCCAGCCATACACTATATGTTTGTAAGGTATGTATGATAAGCCTACAAAATTACATATTCTGAAAATGCCATGAAAATGATATGTAATGCCATGTTTCCACTAGGGATGTAAAAATATGAAAATTTTATATCACGGTTATTGTGACCAAAATTATAACGGTTATCATTATTATCGCGGTATTGTTGAAATTGTGCTCAAAATGTTCAAAAAGTACTAATATGCACACTGAAATAATTTAACCAAGTTTTAATTTGAAGAAAAAAATAAATAAAAAAATTGCAGAAACATTCAAATATTAACCCTTAGTGGTCTGAGCCTATTTTGTCTGTTTTTCAGTCCTTTTGATTTTGCCTTTATATACTATATAAACAAATGTTTACTATACCCATGTTTGGGATCTGTTTTTTCAGCACAACTTCATTTATATCATCTGCCTATTTATTTATTTTTTTTTCACTTTAACCTACTATATCAACACAAAAGGATCTAAAACACACAAAAAATATATAAAATCCGGTTTAAAAATGTATATAATGTATATAATTTCTTGCAATTTATTGCTTAACAAACCTTTTCAAAGACTTTAAAAGTGAATATTAGTTCCAGATATTTATTATTATTATTATTATTATTATTATTATTATTATTATTATTATTATTATTATTATTATTATTATTTTACAGTGTTAAACTTTAAATTAACAGTTTAATCTCATAAATAGAAAATAAATATTTGTGAAATTGCCATACATTTAAAACTGTATTTTAACTGTATTTTTCTGTGGAAAAAAGAAAAAAAAAATCTTTTTTTACAAAATGGAAATTTTTTGGTTATTCACAGTTACAGTTTTTTGTTTTTTTGTATTATTTTACATTTGACATGTAAAATTACAATCTATTTTGATAATTTCATTGATATTTTCCTGTATCGTAAAAATACAGGAAAAATCTGTCGAATAAACAGTGAAAATTCTGTTAAATTACAGATTTTTTTTTTTTTTTTTTTTTACAGTGTACAGTTTAATTATCCAGTTTTTAAAAAAATCTAGTTTCTATCTAAAAAATCTAGTTTCTATCTATCTATCTATCTATCTATCTATCTATCTATCTATCTATCTATCTATCTATCTATCTATCTATCTATCTATCTATCTATTTGCCAGGGACAATGTGGTCAAACATAGTTACAAGTTTGGAACTAATGTGATGCATATACATTTTATAGCTAATGCTAATTCTCCACTCCAGTCCCCAGTTAGGCTCTTCCACCACATTGCAGTAAAAATATAAAATATACATCATTTAAAACAATCATACTATGCATAAAAATAAAATATACAGAAAATATACATCATTTAAAACGGTCATACCATACAATTCGATGATCCGGTGTTGCATTTATATATGAGGCATTCATATGAAATCCAAAAATGACACTGATTATCACATATGAAGTCAGAAAGTATTTTTACATGTAGCTTCCACCTGGGTTCTCAGCGTGAGGAAACAACCAGAACACTGATTATGGGTTTGTCACAGCCTTTATTCAGACAGGTACACTGTAAATGGGAGGTAAAATGCACAAAATATATTCATTAACATTGAAAGAGCCTATATAGTATATAACCCCATGTTCAACCAGTGGGGGAACATCTTAGACTTCCATTTGAACGGATCACATGTTCTAACATCAAAAGAACGGAGGTAGTAATAACGGTGCATGATGGGAAGCTGAGTGGCTGAAAGTGTTGAACAAATCTTTTAAAATGACTTCATATTTTCCAGACTCCACAAATTTAATGAGTCTGATTGCTTTCAGGGTTTATTTCCAGAATAAAATGTGTGTGTTGACGCTTTAATTTAACCCTTTCATGCATGAATTATGAGAACCTTAAGATTTTTTTTTTTTTTTTTCCTGAGTGTTTTTATTTCTGTTTAGGTATTAAAAAAACAATGCAATTGGGAAAAAAATCAATGTATTAACTTATTTTTCATGGAGTTGCAAAAATGTCCACTCAGCTGGATGCTATGCATTTAATTTTTGAAGCAAAGAAACATATATTTACTGATATACTGTGTGAAAACTATGTAATAAAAACATGTTTAATGCTGCTAAGCCAATGTTTTGTCACATTTTAACATACTCTAATACAGGGCTGTCAAACTCAATTTGGTTCAGGGGCCATATTTAACCCAATTTGATCTCAAGCGGGCCAGACCAGTAAGATAATGACTTAATAACCTATAAATAAAGACAAATCCAAGTTTTTCATTTTGTTTTAGCACAAAAAAAAAACAAAAAAAAAAAAAAACAAACAATTAAATTATGAAAATATTTACATTTTACAAAGAAAAATGTGAATAACCTGAAAAAAAAGAAATTTCATTTGAAAAATTAGCTCAATTTGAACAATATTATGCCTCGACTTATTATTTATACATGTACATTTACACACAATGTTACATAAACATTTGGTAACAGGCAGAATATTGTTAAAATTTTGGAGTTTGGAACAAAAATTTGAACAATCTCTTATTATTAACACAACTCCAGATCACAGTGGATCCATAAATGCACAAAACATTTAGTAACAGGCAGAATATTGTTAAAATTGCACATTTCAGGTTGTTCATCTTTGTTTTTATTTATGTATTTATTTGCATTTTATTGTGAAAGAATAGTTTTGTAAATGTTAATATTTTCAGTGTAATCTTATTTTTTTCACTGACATTTTGTCCACGTAATTTTTCACAAGGAAAATTTGTATTTGTCATTATTTATGGGTTATTGTGTTGTTATTTTTTACTTTTTACTTTACACTGATCTGTATGTGGAACCTGAACCAAAATGATTTTGACAACCTTGACTGTTCAGGTTCATTTTTGCACTTTCATCCCTGCGGGCCGGAATGGAACCTTCAGCGGGCCAGATTTGGCCCCCGGGCCGCATGTTTGACACCTGTGCTCTAATACTAGTTATTATTCACTTTGCAGAGATAATATGCAAAAAAAAAAAAAAAACAAAAAAAAAAAACACCTTTTTGTTAAAAAAAAACAACCGTTACTTACAGTCTAATAACAATATCAAGCAATTTTTTACACTTAAACATATCACTGCAGATTAGGTGTATAAAGAAAAGCAAATTTACAATAATGGTATGAAATTGCAGTTTATAGGATGATGCATAAGTGTCCACTGTGTTGGCTGATATGGAACTAAAACAACAAAATCCATGAATATACAAAATAACAGCTGTAAAATAACTGTCCACTGTATTGACCACTATGCATGAAAGGGTTAAACAGTTCCAGATAAAATAATGTTAAATTAACCCTTTCACGCACTAATCATGAGAATCTCAGTTAAGATTTTTCTCGAGTGTTTTTATTCCTCCATAGGCATGGAAAAAAAAACAGTGTGATCAAGTTGTTTTTTTTTTTCATGGAGTTACAAAAATGTCCATGCATTTAATTTTTGAAGTAAAGAAACGTGTTTAAAATCTAATATCAGAAATTGATATTAAAACAATGAAATCAAATCTGACATCTCACATTTTAATCTCACATTTTAACATATTCTAATGCTAATTATTACTCCTTTCATGGAGATAATATGCAAAAAAAAAAAAAAAAAAACAGCTTTTTTTCCCTAACAAATAACAGTTGATTTACACTGAAACATGTCGCTGCAGATCAGGTTTATCAAGAACAGCAAAGTTACAGTAATGGTATGAATTATAGTTTATGGGATGATGCATAAGTGTCCACTGTGTTGGCTGATATGGAACTAAAACAACAAAATCCATGAATATACAAAAAAAAAAAAAACAGCTGTAGAATAACTGTCCACTGGAGTGACCACTGTGCATGAAAGGGTTAAACTCCTGTGAATACGGCGGAACAACATCAAACCCCTGGAACAGACCATCATCTTGTGTTGAGATGTTCGATTACAGAAAAGCTCCGAAAGTTTAAGGAAATTCTTAGAAAAACAACTCTCAGTGTGTCTGACACAGTGATGGAAACAATTTTTTTTTTTGGCGTTTTGACACTAGTTTTCTTTTTGACTGGATTGGATTTGAATCTCTCTGGTATATGACGCTCCATGAACATGAGTCTTTACACAAACATCAGAGTAATGAACAAAATCTGTCTGTAGATAATGAATACCCCAAGGTCTCAGAGAACTAATCTTCAATTGCTGATCTTTGTAAACTGTGACGACAAATGTTGAATTCAGATTCAACAAATGACTTAAATCCTTCTCCTGCTACTGTTACCTGACCAGGTAAGGTGGATTAATCATTAAAAATTATTCAGTTTCCTCTTGTCCACACATTTATTTTAAAGGAGTGATATTTTGCTTTTTTTTTTTTTTTTTTTTTTTTTTTTAATTATGTGGTCTACATAAACTGTAAATGCTCTGCTTGGGTCTGAATTCTTCATTAATTCAACTCCACAGGTCCATCTTCAACCCTATTACTGACTAATGACACCAGAAAGGTCGTTTTGAGCGCTGGCCCTTTAAATGCAAATGAGTCACTTCAGGCCCCACCCCCTCCAGGTTATTGGCTGTGCTGTTCTGTCCCATTCAACCAACAATTGAACATTTTAGGTAATCGGCTCAAAGTTTGGACATATTTCAGTTTTGCTGCTGACGAACAATTCGTAGAAATGTCCGTCGGAAGTCTTGACCTTATATGTGCAAATGTCGTGATGTAGCTAGTTACAGATGTAAAAAATTAAAAAGGAATTAAAATAGACTAGAAATCCAGTCGATTTTTGCTAGCTAAAGATAGCTTCGCAGCACCTGGAGGGTTCAAATTCAATCTTTTTGAATTATTCGGGTTCAAATACACAAATAAATGAACCAAAGACTAATAAAAGTGGGTTTGGCAAAATATGACCTCTTTAAAGAAAAGTACATACAAATATCCTAAACCAATATTTTATTCACAGTAGACCATAAAAAATGCATAAAAAGTTGAAAAAGAACAAGATTTAAAAAATAATGTATTGTTGAATTTAATGGTTTTAATACAACTCCATAGACATCGCTATGTTTACCACTGTTTACATCCTCCAACTGGAACCATCCTTCTACGATATATAATTGTAACTCCTCAACCGTCCTAGGCTGTCTTTGTCGTCGATTTTCTTTCACGACGGAACAAATATTTTTTGCCGTAGAAAGGCCGGTTCAGGAACAGGACTCTTCTACTATGAAGCCGTGTTGTTATAATAGATTCAATATGAAGTTTAGCAGTGTCTCGCTGAAAAAAATGCAAATGAGCCAATTCAGGCCCCACCCCCTCCAGGTTGTTGACTGTGCTTTCTGTCCCGTTCAACCAACAACTGAACATTTTCGGTAATCGGCTCAAAGTTTGGACGTATTTTAAGTTTTTACTACGACCGCTGCTGCTGACAAACAGTTATGGCATATTCGGAGAAATGTTTGTCGGAAGTCTTGACCTTATATGTGCAAATGTCATGATGCAACTAGTTCTAGACGTAACAAATTAAGAAGGAATTAAAACAGATTGTTGAAATCCAGTTGATTTTTGCTAGCTAAAGATAGCTTCGCAGCACCTGGAGGGTTCAAATTCGAACTTTTGGAACTATACGGGTCCAAATACACAAATAAATGAACCAAAGACTAATAAAAGTGGGTTTGGCAAAATATGACCTCTTTAAAGAAAAGTACATGCAAATCTCCCAAACCAATATGTTATTCACAGTAGACCATAAAAAATGCATAAAAAGTTGAAAAATAACAAGATTTAAAAATAATGTATTGTTGAATTTAATGGTTTTAATACAACTCCATAGACATCGCTATGTTTACCACTGTTTACATCCTCCAACTGGAACCATCCTTCTACGATATATAATTGTAGCTCCTCAACCGTCCTAGGCTGTCTTTGTCGTCGATTTTCTTTCACGACGGAACAAATATTTTTTGCCGTAGAAAGGCCGGTTCAGGAACAGGACTCTTCTACTATGAAGCCGTGTTGTTGTAATAGATTCAATATGAAGTTTAGCAGTGTCTCGCTGAAAAAAATGCAAATGAGCCAATTCAGGCCCCACCCCCTCCAGGTTGTTGACTGTGCTTTCTGTCCCGTTCAACCAACAACTGAACATTTTCGGTAATCGGCTCGAAGTTTGGACGTATTTTAAGTTTTTACTACGACCGCCGCTGCTGACAAACAATTATGGCGTATTCGGAGAAATGTTCGTCCTTATATGTGCAAATGTTTTGACGTAACTAGTTCTAGACGTAACAAATTAAGAAGGAATTAAAACAGATTGTTGAAATCCAGTCGATTTTTGCTAGCTAAAGATAGCTTTGCAGCACCTGGAGGGTTCAAATTCGAACTTTTGGAACTATACGGGTCCAAATACACAAATAAATGAACCAAAGACTAATAAAAGTGGGTTTAGCAAAATATGACCCGTTTAAAACTCCTCTTCTTCTCTTCTTCACTGTTCATCTGTTTTTTTTTTTTGTTCACGAGACTGTAGTTGCACAAAAAGCTCTTTCCATTGCAGTTTTGCGCAATATACCAATTGATGGGTCAAGTCACGCGGTTAATTAGGGAGTGCCCGACTACAGTTTATACTCTAATTAAAAAAAAAAAAAATTAAGACAGAGACATGAATAGTACATCATTTTAAAGGTATTAACTAGTACTTGAAGCTTATAAAAAGAAACAAAAGATATAGTGCCATCTTTTGCCATAAAAAAACAAAAAAACAAACAAAAAAAAACGGCTTGGTTATGTAGGGAACAAAAATTACCATCTACCATCCGTGTCACTAAAAAAACACGAAAAACCACCACCTCTTCCAAGCGCAAAAACTTTTAAACAAAAAAAATCACAGTTTTGGGCAAAATTGTTGTTTTACCATTTGGCAAATTTTTACGCGCCAAGTTATGTTTATCCTAACGCTTTGCAACCAAACTTGCAAAGCGTTAGGATAAACAGTAAAGATAAACTAACCATAACGTAAAAAGTTCCGTAATTTTCTTGCAAATCCTTTTTTGGCAAAAAAAAAATTTGCATGGATTCAAAAACTTAAGATGTTATACTATCGAACAACAAAAAGTTTGAAATCATTATCTCAATTCTAATGTTTTTGATTCAAAGTCAATAGGCACGTGACTTGACCCCAATGTTGCTAAAAAAACATGAAAAACCACCACCACCTCTTGCAAGCACAAAACTTTTCAACAAAAAAAAAAAAATCACAGTTTGGGCAAAATTGTTGTTTTACCATTTGGCAAATTTTTACACGCAAAGTTATGTTTATCCTAACGCTTTGCAACCAAACTTGCAAAGTGTTAGGATAAACAGTAAAGATTAACTAACCATAACGTAAAAAGTTCCGTAATTTTCTTGCAAATCCTTTTTTGGCAAAAAAAATTTGAATGGATTTAAAAATTTAAGATGTTACACTATTGAACAACAAAAAGTTTGAAATCATTATCTCAATTCTGATGTTTTGGATTCAAAGTCAAAAGGCGCGTGACTTGACCCCAATGTCGCTAAAAAAACACGAAAAACCACCTCTTGCAAGCGCAAAAACTTTTAAACAAAAAAATCACAGTTTTGGGCAAAATTGTTGTTTTACCATTTGGCAAATTTTTAAGCGCAAAGTTACGTTTATCCTAACGCTTTGAAACCAAACTTGCAAAGCGTTAGGATAAACAGTAAAGATAAACTAACCATAACGTAAAAAGTTCCGTAATTTTCTTGCAAATCCTTTTTTGGCAAAAAAAAAATTTGCATGGATTTAAAAACTTAAGATGTTATACTATTGAACAACAAAAAGTTTGAAATCATTATCTCAATTCTAATGTTTTTGATTCAAAGTCAATAGGCGCGTGACTTGACCCCAATGTTGCTAAAAAACCATGAAAAACCACCACCACCTCTTGCAAGCGCAAAAACTTTTCAACAAAAAAAAAAATCACAGTTTGGGAAAAATTGTTGTTTTACCATTTGGCAAATTTTTACACGCAAAGTTATGTTTATCCTAACGCTTTGCAACCAAACTTGCAAAGTGTTAGGATAAACAGTAAAGATTAACTAACCATAACGTAAAAAGTTCCGTAATTTTCTTGCAAATCCTTTTTTGGCAAAAAAAATTTGAATGGATTTAAAAACTTAAGATGTTACACTATTGAACAACAAAAAGTTTGAAATCGTTATCTCAATTCTGATGTTTTGGATTCAAAGTCAAAAGGCGCGTGACTTGACCCCAATGTCGCTAAAAAAACACGAAAAACCACCTCTTGCAAGCGCAAAAACTTTTAAACAAAAAAATCACAGTTTTGGGCAAAATTGTTGTTTTACCATTTGGCAAATTTTTAAGCGCAAAGTTACGTTTATCCTAACGCTTTGCAACCAAACTTGCAAAGCGTTAGGATAAACAGTAAAGATAAACTAACCATAACGTAAAAAGTTCCGTAATTTTCTTGCAAATCCTTTTTTGGCAAAAAAAAAAAAAAGAAATTGAATGGTTTTAAAAAAACTCAAGATGTTATACTATTGAACAACAAAAAGTTTGAAATCATTATCTCAATTCTAATGTTTTTGATTCAAAGTCAATAGGCGCGTGACTTGACCCCAATGTCGCTAAAAAACCACAAAAAACCACCACCACCTCTTGCAAGCGCAAAAACTTTTCAACAAAAAAAAAAAAAAAAATCACAGTTTTGGGCAAAATTGTTGTTTTACCATTTGGCAAATTTTTACGCGCAAAGTTATGTTTATCCTAACACTTTGCAACCAAACTTGCAAAGCGTTAGGATAAACAGTAAAGATAAACTAACCATAACATAAAAAGTTACGTAATTTTCTTGCAAATCCTTTTTTGGCAAAAAAAAAATAAAAAAAAAAATTGAATGGATTTAAAAGCTTAAGATGTTATACTATTGAACAACAAAAAGTTTGAAATCATTACCTCAATTCTAATGTTTTTGATTCAAAGTCAATTGGCGCTTGACTTTACCCCAGTGTCGCTAAAAAAACACAAAAAACCACCTCTTGCAAGCGCAAAAACTTTTCAACAAAAAAATCACAGTTTGGGCAAAATTGTTGTTTTACCATTTGGCAAATTTTACATGCAAAGTTATGTTTATCCTAACGCTTTGCAACCAAACTTGCAAAGTGTTAGGATAAACAGTAAAGATAAACTAACCATAACGTAAAAAGTTCCGTAATTTTCTTGCAAATCCTTTTTTGGCAAAAAAAAAAAAAGAAATTGAATGGTTTTAAAAAAACTCAAGATGTTACACTATTGAACAACAAAAAGTTTGAAATCATTATCTCAATTCTAATGTTTTTGATTCAAAGTCAATTGGCGCGTGACTTGACCCCAATGTCGCTAAAAAACCACAAAAAACCACCACCACCTCTTGCAAGCGCAAAAACTTTTCAACAAAAAAAAAAAAAAAAAACACAGTTTTGGGCAAAATTGTTGTTTTACCATTTGGCAAATTTTTAAGCGCAAAGTTACATTTATCCTAACGCTTTGCAACCAAACTTGCAAAGCGTTAGGATAAACAGTAAAGATAAACTAACCATAACATAAAAAGTTACGTAATTTTCTTGCAAATCCTTTTTTGGCAAAAAAAAAAAAAAAAAAAAAAAAAGAAATTGAATGGATTTAAAAACTTAAGATGTTATACTATCGAACAACAAAAAGTTTGAAATCATTATCTCAATTCTAATGTTTTTGATTCAAAGTCAATAGGCGTGTGACTTGACCCCAATGTCGCTAAAAAAACACAAAAAAACACCTCTTGTAAGCGCAAAAACTTTTCAACAAAAAAATCACAGTTTGGGCCAAATTGTTGTTTTACCATTTGGCAAATTTTTACACGCAAAGTTGTGTTTATCCTAACGCTTTGCAACCAAACTTGCAAAGCGTTAGGATAAACAGTAAAGATAAACTAACCATAACGTAAAAAGTTCCGTAATTTTCTTGCAAATCCTTTTTTGGCAAAAAAAAAAAAAAGAAATTGAATGGTTTTAAAAAACTCAAGATGTTATACTATTGAACAACAAAAAGTTTGAAATCATTATCTCAATTCTAATGTTTTTGATTCAAAGTCAATAGGCGCGTGACTTGACCCCAATGTCGCTAAAAAAACACGAAAAACCACCACCACCTCTTGCAAGCGCAAAAACTTTTCAACAAAAAAAAAAAAAAAAATCACAGTTTTGGGCAAAATTATTGTTTTACCATTTGGTAAATTTTTACGCGCAAAGTTATGTTTATCCTAACACTTTGCAACCAAACTTGCAAAGCGTTAGGATAAACAGTAAAGATAAACTAACCATAACATAAAAAGTTACGTAATTTTCTTGCAAATCCTTTTTTGGCAAAAAAAAAAAAAAAAAAAAAAAAATTGAATGGATTTAAAAACTTAAGATGTTATACTATCGAACAACAAAAAGTTTGAAATCATTATCTCAATTCTAATGTTTTTGATTCAAAGTCAATTGGCGCGTGACTTTACCCCAATGTCGCTAAAAAAACACAAAAAACCACCTCTTGCAAGCGCAAAAACTTTTCAACAAAAAAATCACAGTTTTGGGCAAAATTGTTGTTTTACCATTTGGCAAATTTTTACATGCAAAGTTGTGTTTATCCTAACGCTTTGCAACCAAACTTGCAAAGTGTTAGGATAAACAGTAAAGATAAACTAACCATAACGTAAAAAGTTCCGTAATTTTCTTGCAAATCCTTTTTTGGCAAAAAAAAAAAAAAGAAATTGAATGGTTTTAAAAAACTCAAGATGTTATACTATTGAACAACAAAAAGTTTGAAATCATTATCTCAATTCTAATGTTTTTGATTCAAAGTCAATAGGCGCGTGACTTGACCCCAATGTCGCTAAAAAAACACAAAAAACCACCACCACCTCTTGCAAGCGCAAAAACTTTTCAACAAAAAAAAAAAAAAAAAATCACAGTTTTGGGCAAAATTGTTGTTTTACCATTTGGCAAATTTTTACGCGCAAAGTTATGTTTATCCTAACACTTTGCAACCAAACTTGCAAAGCGTTAGGATAAACAGTAAAGATAAACTAACCATAACATAAAAAGTTACGTAATTTTCTTGCAAATCCTTTTTTGGCAAAAAAAAAAAAAAAAAAAAAAAATTGAATGGATTTAAAAACTTAAGATGTTATACTATCGAACAACAAAAAGTTTGAAATCATTATCTCAATTCTAATGTTTTTGATTCAAAGTCAATTGGCGCGTGACTTTACCCCAATGTCGCTAAAAAAACACAAAAAAACACCTCTTGCAAGCGCAAAAACTTTTCAACAAAAAAATCACAGTTTTGGGCAAAATTGTTGTTTTACCATTTGGCAAATTTTTACACGCAAGTTATATTCGCGCAATTTGCGGGTCAGTGGAAAAGTAAGTAGATCGCCCTTATCGTCCAGTCGTCCTCGCCATCTCTTTTATCCCTCCGTCTGATAAGTGTCCACATGATAAATAACTACATTACACCCGTTTACTATTCGCAAGCTCCAGTACCAACATAATCAGGTTTGAAAAAGGCAGAAAGAAACTCCCCTTCTCAAGCAATCCCCTTTCTTGTACGCTATGTTCTCATTAATTTCTCCAAAGGGGCCTGTCAGCTAGGATAGTACATTATCCATTCATCAAACGCGTCATGTGCAGGCAGCACCACATATTGGCTACAAGAAAAGGTCAAACAACAAAATTTTGTATTTGCAACCTAAAGTGTGCCATTCAGCATTTTAATTAACAAGCCCGGGCCAATGAAAAATGAATGAGGTGGGAGTAGCGAGAAGAAAAAAAAAAAGACTTTGTATCGCCTTGAGGAGTACAGTACAGAGACATAATGATAATATATAATATAATGTACTAAGTCCCGGAGTACAATGAAATAGCTAGCTGGGGATACTGAGCCAGAGTGGATGAATGGTAGAGAAAACATACCGAAAAAAAAAAAAAAAAAAAAAAGTCTTGTTAATGTTATACCTTATTACAGCCTGTCACACGAGATGAAGGATTTTCCTTTTCTTTCATTCAACATTATGACTTCCTTCCGAAACATTTAAAAACTCATTTAGGACTACTTTTCCACTGACACTAGGACTCTCAAAGCAAGTTACAGATGAGAAGTTGTGTTGTTACACGGCGTATGATGAAATCGACTGAAAAGTTTAGAGCACCTCGGACAACATGATGTAACGTCAAGAAGGCCGGCGTACTGTAAGCGCCACAGTCAAACGCTGACACGCGTATTGGCCTTTTTTTTGGAAATTAAATTTACCTTAAAATAACTTCCACGCACACCAGCAGGGCTTCTGAAGTAGTGCAGATAATGACGTTTTTGTACGTTTTTTCTACCAGGTTTTCAAACAGATTCTGGGTTCTACATTCAAAGTTACGGGAACAAATAAAAGAAAATGATCATTTACAATAAAATAAGATGTTTTTTAACCCATGAAGACCCAATGCTACTTTTATGGCTGTTTCCGAATGAGGTTTTTCTCTCGATTTAACCTTTCTAAACTGATTTATCGCCATTTATTATAATATTATCCTGTGTATTTTTGCATTTTTTTCACTATAAATCATGTATTTTATTATAGATGTACATGAAAAGTCAAAGTAAATTCAAAGGTTATTATATCAAAATAGAGAAAAGAGCAGAATAAGGGACTTTTTCAGCAAAAATTATTAAGATTATTAAAAGGGCGATTCCCCCAAAGTGACAAGGTGGACAGCAATTTAAAGGACACGTAAAATGTTCAATATTATTCTGAAAATAAAACAGAAATAATCAAAATTACTTGTTAAGACTTCCAGGTAACATGGTAAAACTGTTAAGACTGAGTAAATGGGTCCAAATAATGTCACTGCTGGAAATAGGAACTGTTTGGTTTCTTTAAGTTTCTTTAAATGTTTAGATATCTTTTTTCTTATTCATTGATAACAGTAATGTTTATATTATGATTAAATAAGTTTGGCTACTTAAAAATTTTGAGCAGGCGGGCTTGCCGTAGGTTGTATATATATATATATATATATATATATATATATATATATATATATATATATATATATATATATATATATATATATATATATATATATATATATACATATTTGTACAAAAAAATTTGTAAGAGGGAGCACAGGTAGGTGAGGGAGCGAAGCGACCAAGCGGGGGGGATTTCCCTTTTGAAAAATTGCGGTAAAAATTTAACATTCTGAGGCTACCTGAGAGGGATATTGTAACTCTAGTGGCCCTCCTGCAATTTTTTAAAGCGACCAATTAGGGCTGCAGCTATCGAATATTTTAGAAGATTTTTTTGGCTTAATTCAAGATTTTGTTTTACTTAATTTAAGTTTTTTTTTTTTTTTGGCTTAATTGAAAAAAAAAAAAAAAACTTAATTGAAGATTTTTTTGGCTCAATTCAAGATTTTTTTTTTTTTACTTAATTGAAGATTTTTTTTTGGCTTAATTCTAGATTTTTTGCTAAATTTGAGATTTTTTTTTGCTTAATTGAAGATTTTTTTTAAAACTTAATTGAAGATTTTTTTTTACTTAATTGAAGATTTTTTTGGCTTAATTCAAGATTTTTTTTACTTAATTGAAGTTTTTTTTTTTTTTTTTGGCTTAATTGAAAATTTTTTTTTAACTTAACTGAAGATTTTTTGGCTTAATTCAAGATTTTTTTTTTTTACTTAATTGAAGATATTTTGGGGGGGCTTAATTCTAGATTTTTTGCTAAATGTGAGATTTTTTTTTTCTTAATTGAAGATTTTTTTTTTTAACTAATTGAAGATTTTTTTTGGCTTAATTCAAGATTTTTTTTTTACTTAATTGAATATTTTTTTGGGGGGGCTTAATTCAAGATTTTTTTCTAAATTTGAGATTTTTTTTTGGCTTAATTGAAGATTTTTTTTTTTACTTCATTGAAGATTTGTTTTGGCCTAATTCAAGATTTTTTTTTACTTAATTGAAGTTTTTTTTTTTTTGGCTTAATTCAAGATTTTTTTTCCTTAATTCAAGCTATTTTTTTTTTTTTTTTGCTTAATTCAATTTAAGACTGTGGAATTTTTGCACTTGGCAAAAACATCCCAGGGGCCGAACTGGACCCTTTGGCGGGCCGCATTTGGGCCCTGGGCCGCATGTTTGACACCCCTGGATTAGTGGATCAATGGGTATTAAACAGTTTCGATCAGTTATCGGTGGATGTTTGAGTCTTTATGGGTTTAAAAAAAGTGGAATCTGGCATTATTATCGTCTGTGTGTTTACAGACGACCGTAAAGGTGCACACACAAGCATATGGCTGATAATAAAAATCATGCTTTTTACATCAGGAGACGTTGGCAGACATACACAAATGCACACCAAAGGCCAGTGCCAGTAATAACACGGTGTGAATGGCGCATGTATTGACATGTTTTTTCTATCATCCTTTCATTATATCTGAAGAATAAGCCTTACAAGAGGATAATATGTTATCCATAATGTCAGAGGAGACTCAGTAGTAGTTATGGCCTGGTTAATACTACTACTGCTACTATTTATCATCATCATAATAAAGAATTATTTATCTGAACTGACCTAGAAAGTGCTTCACAGAAAAGTCAAAGAATGCAACAATGACACAAATAAAACAATAAAAACAGCCATAATAAAATTTAATAAAGCAAAATGACCACAACCAAGCACATGCTATAAAAAAAAAAAAAAAAAAAAAACATGTAAAATCATTTTACATAGTATTAAAAAAGGATAAGGAAGGCCACATTTCTGGAAATAATTCTATTTTTTAACTGCAAGGGATGCAGGGAAAAAAATAATAAGACTATAAAAGTAAAATAAATATACACAAAGGTTTCCTGTTCGGCTAAATTGTGTTGTAAATGGAATATTTATCTGTATAACTTTGACATTTTACAGAGTTGCGCTGACCTATCGTTAGCCTCGTAGCATAATTGCCTAAGTCATACACTATATGGACAAAAGTATTGGGACATGTTGAATTCAGGTGTTTCTTTTCTAACAGAGGTCTGGGATACAAAACAGTACTGACAAATGTCATAATATAGTTTTATATTAGGATATAAAACATATTGATTAATAATATTGATGTTTATATGTCTTAAAGCTCTAGCCTTGATGTGTATTTTTGTCCATTAAGTTTATAAACATTTAAGTTTATAAAGGAGATTTCTCTTTCTAAGTGAAATGTGAAGAAAGTAGATGGTTAGTTGTGGTAGAAAATGATCATTTACAGTCAGAGCATGAAGTAGTAATAGACTACGTCAACGCATTATATAGTAAATTTTTTTTCATATCATGTAGTAAGTTATTACAATTTGACAAATTTATTACAAAATGCACTTGACACATTTTTATAAAAAAAAAAAAAAAAAAAAAAAAATGTAATAACGTGGTTCATTTTGTAATAACAATCAAATTAATATAATTTCAGAGCAATTTAGAAGAAATTAGTCACAGGAGCTACAGGTAATGGAATCAGAACTTTAACCACACAGTTTAAAGATGAAAATAAAAATGTGTCAAGTGCATTTTGTAATAAATTTCTCAAATTGTAAAAACTTACTACATAATGTGAAAAAATTTACTACATAATGCATTGGGGTAGTTTATTACAAAATGCATCAGTTTATTACATAATGTGGCTTTATTACAAGATGATGTGACATTCTTATTACATTTTGAACTTTTATTACATAATGGGAATTTATTACATAATGCGGCTTAGCATTCCTTCATTTTTGTGCATTTTGTTCATTTTTTCCTTCATTTGTTTTCATTTAATTTCTGCATTTTCTTCATTTTTTTGCATTTTGTTCATTATTTTCTTTATTTGTGTTCATTTAATTTTTGTGTTTTCATCATGTTTGTGCATTTTGTTCATTTTTTCCTTCACTTGTGTTCATTGAATTTTTATATTTTCTTCATTTTTGTGCATTTTGTTCATTAATTTCTTCATTTGTGTTCATTTAATTTTTGTATTTTCTTCATTTTCTTGCATTTTGTTCATTTTTTCCTTCACTTGTGTTCATTGAATTTTTATATTTTCTTCATTTTTGTGCATTTTGTTCATTATTTCCTTCATTTGTGTTCATTTAATTTCTGTATTTTCTTCATTTTTTTTGCATTTTGTTCATTATTTTCTTTATTTCTGTTCATTTAATTTTTGTATTTTCATCATGTTTGTGCATTTTGTTCATTTTTTCCTTCACTTGTGTTCATTGAATTTTTATATTTTCTTCATTTTTGTGCATTTTGTTCATTAATTTCTTCATTTGTGTTCATTTAATTTTTTACATTTTCTTCATTTTTGTGCATTTTGTTCATTAATTTCTTCATTTGTGTTCATTTAATTTGATATTTTCTTCATTTTTTGTGCATTTTGTTCATTATTTCCTTCATTTGTGTTCATTTAATATTTGTGTTTTCTTCATTTTTGTGCATTTTGTTCATTTTTTCCTTCACTTGTGTTCATTTAATTTTTATATTTTCTTGATTTTTGTGCATTTTGTTCATTATTTTCTTCATTTGTGTTGATTTCATTTCTGTGTTTTCTTCATTTTTGTGCATTTTGTTCATTTTTTCCTTCACTTGTGTTCATTTAATTTTTATATTTTCTTGATTTTTGTGCATTTTGTTCATTATTTTCTTCATTTGTGTTCATTTAATTTTTATATTTTCTTCATTTTTGTGCATTTTGTTCATTATTTCCTTCATTTGTGTTCATTTAATTTCTGTATTTTCTTCATTTTTTTGCATTTTGTTCATTATTTTCTTTATTTGTGTTCATTTAATTTTTGTATTTTCATCATTTTTGTGCATTTTGTTCATTTTTTCCTTCACTTGTGTTCATTTAATTTTTATATTTTCTTGATTTTTGTGCATTTTGTTCATTATTTTCTTCATTTGTGTTGATATCATGTCTGTATTTTCTTGATTTTTGTGCATTTTGTTCATTATTTTCTTCATTTGTGTTCTTTTTTTTTTTTTTTTTTTAATATTTTCTCCATTTTTGTGGATTTTGTTCATTATTTCCTTCATTTGTGTTCATTTAATTTTTGTATTTTCTTCATTTTTGTGCATTTTGTTCATTTTTCCCTTCATTTGTGTTCATTCTGATGCTGTGAGTCCACTCCTCCTTCTGATTGGACCACATTTAGTAAAAAAAAATCTATACACAATTTCCAGAAAACTCATTAATTGATTCGGTACACGCTGGCACCCTTTTCGTCCTATTTTCATATATACAATAATTCCTCATCCTCAGTAATAAATGAAAGAAACATTATATAAATACCTTCTGAGTAATCTTAAGGGCTTGTAGAGTAAAAATAAGATAGTAAGAGATTCCACTTTTTTATTCGTGCCAGGTAATAACGCCTGACTCAAAAAGTAAAGGTGGGTGTATTTTTCTCACCTTATTCCAGAAAAAAAGTCTTAATAACTTGGTTTCTACATATATCTAACTGCAAATATGATTTGCTCCTACAACTAGCTGGCCACCTTGCCATCCATGACCTGCTCCATCTGATTCAGTGAGAGATTTGTCATGTGCCTAATTTAGATATTCTATATTCTGGGTTTCCGCACCCACAGGGAAGGACATAATTGAATAGGCTGTGTCAAAGCCTCCCCCACTCCACAAAAACCTCCCAGGGACGGACTAACGTTAATTATCTCCCATTGCAATATGGCCTAGTTTTATAATTACTGGTCCTGCCAAATATATTACAACATACTAAACCTCTCACCAGACGGTTATTAATTTAGCGCGTGTGATCCACAGATAGTTGCTGTACGTTTGCTTTCTTAAATTATTTACAGACCGGTTAGCAATATGCGTGCGCGAGGTGCTGATTGAATTACAGACTGCTGCTGAAAATCTAATACAGGCTCTTCATTAGCTTTCCAGAGTGTTAGCGTACATGGAATTTTAACTGTTTGTGTCAAAGCAAATGCTGAAATATTTAACTGAAAATTCTGTTTTATGAGCTGGAAGTGTGAGGACTGGAACGGGTTAGCTGTAGCAGGCGGCGAGCGTCTAAAAAGAGACGCTATTTGTTGGATTTCTAGGACTCAGCGTTCGGCTGGATCCCGATTCAACCCTTACGCATTCACGTAAAGGGGTAGTGTTGTCCCGATTCTCAATTATGACGCGTTTCCATTATGTGGAACCGGCTCGACTCGATACCACACAGGTGTCAAACACGCGGCCAAATCCGGCCCGCCGAAGGGTCCAGTCCGGCCCTTGGGATGAATTTGTGAAATGTGAAAAATTATACTAAAACATTAATAATCCTTTTAGTTCAGGTTCCACATCCGACCAATTCAATCTCAAGTGTGTCAGACCAGTAAAATACTATCATAATAGCATCGAAAAAACGACAACTAAAAATGTTTCTCTGTGTAAATGTAAATATTTTCATGTATTTACACTAAAACAAAGTATAATTTTGCAAAAAAAATAAATAAATAAATTAAATAACCTGAACAAATATGAACAAACTAAAATTTCTTAAGAGAAGTAAGTACAATTTTAACAATATTCTGTCTGTTTTTACATGTTTTGTGTATTTGTAAGTTCTAATGTACATGTGTAAATGATAAACTGAGGCAGAATATTGTTAAAATTACACTTATTTTGTTCAGTTTTTCATGTTATTCACATCTTTTGAAAGGATAGTTCGGAAATGTGAACTTTTTTCGTAATATAAATGTACTTTTCACTCTAAAACACAGAGAAAAGTTTGGAGCTGACATTATTTATATATTAATATATTGTTGATCCATAATGCACATGTATAAATGATATGTTGAGGCAGAATATTGTTAAAATTGCACTTATTTTCCTTAAGAAATTTCAGTTTTTTCAGGTTATTCACATTTTTTTTTAATTTGGATAGTTTATACAAGTAAGTATTTTCATAATTTAATGTTTTTTGGGTTTTTTTGCACTGAAAAAATTTTTTTGGGTGTTGTCATTATTTATATATTATTATGTTATTATTTTACTGGTTCGCCCCACTTCAGATCAAATTTAGCTGAATGTGGCCCCTGGACTAAAATGAGTTTGATACCCCTGCGATACCAGGTCCTATTCCTGGAGACCGTTTCCATTACAGCAGGGGTGTCAAACTCATTTTGGTTCAGGGGCCATACTTAGCCCAATTTGATCTCAACTGGGCCAGATCAGTAAAAATAATGACTTCATAACCTATAAATAATGACAAATCCAAAAAAAAAACAAAAGAAAACAAAAAAAAAAACAACAATTAAATTATGAAAATATTTATATTTTACAAAAAAGATGTGAATAACCTGAAAAAACAGAAATTCGATTTGAAAAAATTTGTACAATTTTAACAATATTATGCCTCGACTTATTATTTATACATGTACATTTACACACAGTCTTACATAATCATTTGGTAACAGGCAGAATATGGCTCTACTGGGGTTAGTCAGTTGTATTATATAGTCTTTGATAATAAAATAAACCATACAATAAATATATATATGTATATATATATGTCACAGTAGAGATTGAAATCCAGTAGGATTCCTAATCCTACTAGGACAGATAGTAATTGTCGTTTGTCCTAGGACAAACTGAAATCCTACAAGACATTAGGATCTGAAGATTGGAATTCCAATCTGTCCTAGGAGAATTTGCAATCCTACTAGGACAGATTGTAATTTTATTTGGAAGTGGGATCTGAAGATTGGAATTTCAGTCTGTCCTACGGCAAAAAATTTAAGAATTCTATAGAATATTAGATTCAAAGTCTGTGTAAATTCTGAATAAAATCATGGTTTGTAAGAATATTGTTGTTTCTATAGAATATTAGATTCAAAGTCTGTGTAAATTCTGAATAAAATCATGGTTTGTAAGACTATTGTTGTTTCTATAGAATATTAGATTCAAAGTCTGTGTAAATTCTGAATAAAATCATGGTTTGTAAGAATATTGTTGTTTCTATAGAATATTAGATTCAAAGTCTGTGTAAATTCTGAATAAAATCATGGTTTGTAAGAATATTGTTGTTTCTATAGAATATTAGATTCAAAGTCTGTGTAAATTCTGAATAAAATCATGGTTTGTAAGAATATTGTTGTTTCTTTTACTTTTAACCCTACCATCTAGACCAGGGGGCAGCAAAATGCCAATGCCAACTTTAACATCGTACATTTTCTGAATGGCTTGGCAACAATTAGATAATAATAAAATTGTATGTTGCCATGGCAACGGGTTTACAGGTACGTTTTTCAAATTCTGCCGATTTCTGAATACAAATGTGTCTCATTTACATACCAATGACAGTTACAAACGGCCATTGAATAAGGTTGGACCAGATAGGACGGCTGGCATCCTGGTTACAATGTGTACTGACCTAAGGGCCATATACTGTGTCTAAGATATGAAAATAATTCAGCTGGAATGGTGATGGCGAAATCGTAGGACAGACTGAAATTCCAAAATTCCAATCTTCAGATCCCACTTCCAAATAGAATTACAATCTGTCCTAGTAGGATTGTAAATTCTCCTAGGACAGATAGGAATTCCAATCTTCAGATCCTAATGTCTTGTAGGATTTCAGTTTGTCCTAAGACAAACTAAAATTTCAATCTGTTTCAATTTCAATTTCAATCTGATAGTAATTTTAGTTTGTTCTAGGACAAACTAAAATTACTATCTGTCCTAGTAGGATTAGGAATCCTACTGGATTTCCATCTCTACTGTGACATATATATGCAATAAAGTAACAGAATATGGTCAAAAAATCAACGTAATTGTTCTTCAACCAGTGGGGAAAAAAAAAAAAAAAAATCACCTACAGATTATTTCCAGCTCAGTTTAAAAGCCCGTATATATATGTAGGAAGACAAAACCTCCAGGGCAAACTTCTGACCTAAAGGATGCTGGGAATTAGATATGATGCCCTAAACTTGGTGGTTGGTTGTGACCTGGTAGAAGTGGTATGTTTTTGAAGTACAGTAGAAGCGGGCAGGTATTATTTCCAGTGGGTTTACATGTGGAGCAGTTCATCACTCTTTTCACCAAGTGGGTTTATATAAGTGCAGATAAATTGCATTGCATATACCTGGGTGCTGCACTGTATGACTTCTGCATTGAGAGTAAAGTCTTCTGGGGTGAAACGGTTTTGAAACAAGAAGTTCAGGTTATGAAAGGGTCTGTTTTAACCACAGACTGTACATGAATAGTGGAGAACACCTCTGTAAGACTGCGAGGTTTGAAGCAGTTTTCTGCAAGTAGGCCCACATAAATGAATCAATACCTGCGCACCAGTTACAGTTTCATATGATCAGATAAAGACCAGAAAAGAACAGAAAAGAAAAGATAAGATAAGATAAGATAAGATAAGATAAGATAAGATAAGATAAGATAAAGACAAGAAAATAAAATATAAGACAAGACAACACAAGATAAAGATTAGGACAAAGACAAAATAAGAAAAGAAAAGAGAAGAGAAGAGAAGAAAAGAAAAGAAAAGAAAAGAAAAGAAAAAAGAAAAGAAAACACAGATAAAGATAAGGACAAAGACAAGGACAAAGATAAGATAAGATAAAGACAAAACAAGGCAAGATAGGGACAAAGATAAAGACTCGACAAGATAAAGATAAAAATAAAGACAAGAAAAAGTAAGATAAGATAAGATAAAGACAAGACAATATAAAGACAAAGATAAAGGCAAGACATCACAAGATAAGTTAAGATAAGATAACATAAGATAAAGACAAGACAATATAAAGACAAAGATAAAGGCAAGACATCACAAGATAAGATAAGATAAGACAAGATAAAGTCAAGAAGATAAAGACATCACAAGATAAGATAAGGTAAGATAAGATAAGAAAAAGACAAGACAAGATAAAGATAAAGGCAAGACATCACAAGATAAAGATTAGGACAAAGACAAAATAAGAAAAGAAAAGAGAAGAAAAGAAAAGAAAAGAAAAGAAAAGAAAGAAAAAAGAAAAGAAAACACAAGATAAAGATAAGGACAAAGACAAGGACAAAGATAAGATAAGATAAAGACAAAACAAGGCAAGATAGGGACAAAGATAAAGACTCGACAAGATAAAGATAAAAATAAAGACAAGAAAAAGTAAGATAAGATAAGATAAAGACAAAGATAAAGGCAAGACATCACAAGATAAGATAAGACAAGACAAGATAAAGACAAAGATAAAGGCAAGAGATCACAAGATAAGATAAGATAAGACAAGATAAAGTCAAGAAGATAAAGACATCACAAGATAAGATAAGGTAAGATAAGATAAGAAAAAGACAAGACAAGATAAAGATAAAGGCAAGACATCACAAGATAAGCTAAGATAAGGTAAATACAAGACAAGATAAAGACAAAGATAAAGACAAGACATCACAAGATAAGATAAGATAAGACAAGATAAAGATAAGATAAGATGAGAAAAGTAAAGATAAAGACAAGACAAGGTAAAGATAAAGACAAGATAAGATAAATATCTAAATAAAGACAAAACAAGACAAGATCAAGACAAGATAAGATAAGATAAGAAAAGCTAAAGACAAGACAAGATAAAGACAAGATAAGGTAAGGAAAAAGATAAGACAGTAGCTTCCAGCCTTTTTTGTCTTGTGACCCCATTTTAACATCACAAATTTCTGGCAACCCCAGACATTCAAAACAGAGCCTTTTTTTTTTTTTTTTTGGACAAAAATGGCCACTCATTTGACTCCCTAAGTTAATTTTAGCCAATATATATACAGGATAATATAAAAGAGAGAATAAATATGCACCTAAAACAGAATTATGTCTAAATATAAAACAAAAAAATTATGGTTCTCTGATGAAAAAAAAAATATATAAAAAATTATACTGAATATTGCACATGTATATTGCATGTTTGAACAACAGCCTAAACAGCAACTGAGAAAAAAAAATAAAAAATGGCTCATTTCTATTTTTCCAATACAACCTTATCATATCAGAAACATACTTTTTTTTTTTTTTTTTTTTTTAACATAACTAAATAACTGCAAGAGAAAATAAAGCAATCGCATACAGTTTCTGGAAAGTGACTGCGCTGGCTGCACTCTTCTATAACCCGGCCTTTGTTAAACTTTAATAATACTTAGCCCGAAACTAAATCGAAATTCGGTTATAATATACAGTACCTGTAGACTGTGAGAGCAGTGTAATGGAGCTAAAAGGATTAAAACTACAGCAGACAAACAACACCTCGGGAATTCTCAAGTGTAGGGCAAGGTTGCACTTTATTTGTAATGAAACGCTTCCAGTGGATTTGGCGTTTAACATATGGGGGAGAATTTTTAATAAGGAATCCACCACTCAGATTAATTATTCTGCATCTCATAGAAAGCTAAGGGGTAAAAAAAAAAAAAAAAAAAGAAATGTTGTACTGTTGACCAGAAACGCTCCTTTTAAGCTGTTTCCTCCTAAGGCAACACGTCGTAAATAAAATTCATTGTCTGTTTTAAGTGGTTTCAACAAAAATGACCCTTTTAACAAAACATGGCTGTGTTTGTTTTGTTTTGGAAACAATTGCGTTACCTTTTCGAGTTGATAGAAAACTAGAAAAGCACTCAGACAGCGCAGACCTCCGCCAAGGCAGATCACCCCCCCCCCCCCCCCAAATCACCACCAAAATTTAATCATTTGTTCCTTGTGCCAGTATCAACATTTCCTGAATTTCCAACTCCATCCATAATGTTTTGAGTTATCTTGCTAACAGATAAACTACTATATCACTTTTGCTACACATGATGAATCCATCTTTAATATCTTGTAGAACCTGTTGGGAACTTATTTTGTATTTTTTTTTACCAAGCCCTCTGACCATTCATTGTGGAGTTACACATACATATGTTGAAAATATCCCTATCTCCCAATGATAAAGAATCCTTTTAAAAACTCCTGGTTCCAGACAATGATCCAGATCAGTCCCAAAATCTAATCATTTGTTATTCGTCCTATTTAGGATATTTCCTGAAAATTTCATCAAAATTCATCCATAACTTTTTCAGTTACGTTGCTAACTAACCAACAAACAAACCCTGGCAAAAACATAACCTCCTTGGCGGACGTAAAAATCTTACCAAGATAATTTTCACTTGTTCCATTGGAAGATTGTTTTGGTTAATTCAAGATTTTGTTGCTTAATTCAAGCAAAATTAAATCCGCAATCTGGATCAGATCCGGATCAGTCTTTGCCATTTGATAGAACACCCCATTGTAAATCCCTGAGTCAAATTGCATGAGATTTGCACAATTCCCCCATATTGTGATTTCCACCATAAATATTAGTCCCATATTTATTTGACCTATATTTTAAGATTCCTTGACCATGAAAACATACCATTAGCAACTGGATTCATAATTATATCCTTATTAGTTCAGTAGTTATTCATGAAAATCACATTTCTCGTAATGGTTTTCTTCTGGATCTAGCTCCTTAAGTATTAAAGCTACATGAAATCCGGTGGCATACTCCCGATGCGGAACTGACTGAGCTACACGATGGCGCTTGTCAGAAATTTCTACCTTTAACCCTTTCATGCATAGTGGTCACTCCAGTGGACAGTTCTTCTCCAGCTGTTCTCTTGTATATTCATGGCTTTTGTTGTTTTAGTTCCATATCAGCCAACACAGTGGACGCTCACGCACCATCCCATCCACTGCAATTCAGTCCATTACTATAACTTTGCTGTTCTTGATAAACCTGATCTGCAGTGACATGATTGGGTGTAAAGCAATTGTTAATTGTTATTAGACTTTAATTAACAGTTGTTTTTTTTTTTAACAAAAAGGTTTTGTTTGTTTTTTTTTTTTGCATATTATCTCCTTGAAGTGAATAATAAATAGTATTAGAATATGTTAAAATGTGAGAAAACATTTAATTAGCAGCATTAAAAACGTTCTTATCGCATAGTTTTCCATATCACTTTCTGATATTAGGTTTTAAATACATGTTTCTTTGCTTCAAAAGTTAATGATCTCCAGCTGAGTGCACATTTTTATAACTCCTTAAAAAAAAAAAAAAAAAAAAAAAAAAAAAAAACTTGATTGCATTGTTTTTTTTTCCATGCCTAAAGAGGAACAAAAACACCCAGGAAAAATATATTGACAAAGGTTCCATAATTCATGCATGAAAGGGTTAATATTAAAGGCACAGTAGGCCAAAAAGTAAGGGCACCCCCATTTTTTATATAAATTGAGATAAAATACGCCTTCTGGATCAGATCCGGATCAGCTTTTGAAATGTGATAGAGGACCCCATTGTCAATTCCTGAGTTAAATTTCATGAGTTTTGGTCAATAATTAAGCGAGATATTGGGAAACGAAAATTTTGGCCCCATTTACCGCAATGTTAACGAAAATTTCAAAGTGATCCAGATCCAGGATTTCTTCCGGATCACCCCCAAAAGTTAATCATTTCTTCCTTATCCCATTTCCAACAAACCCTGAAATTTTCATCCAAATCTGTCCAGAACTTTTTGAAAGATCCGGATCAGTCTTTGCCATTTGATAGAACACCCCATTGTAAATCCCTGAGTCAAATTGCATGAGATTTGCACAGTTCCCCCATATTGTGATTTCCACCATAAATATTAGTCCCATATTTATTTGACCTATATTTTAAGATTCCTTGACCATGAAAACATACCATTAGCAACTGGATTCATAATTATATCCTATTAGTTCAGTAGTTATTCATGAAAATCACATTTCTCGTAATGGTTTTCTTCTGGATCTAGCTCCTTAAGTATTAAAGCTACATGAAATCCGGTGGCATACTCCCGATGCGGAACTGACTGAGCTACACGATGGCGCTTGTCAGAAATTTCTACCTTTAACCCTTTCATGCATAGTGGTCACTCCAGTGGACAGTTCTTCTCCAGCTGTTCTCTTGTATATTCATGGCTTTTGTTGTTTTAGTTCCATATCAGCCAACACAGTGGACGCTCACGCACCATCCCATCCACTGCAATTCAGTCCATTACTATAACTTTGCTGTTCTTGATAAACCTGATCTGCAGTGACATGATTGGGTGTAAAGCAATTGTTAATTGTTATTAGACTTTAATTAACAGTTGTTTTTTTTTTAACAAAAAGGTTTTGTTTTGTTTTTTTTTTTGCATATTATCTCCTTGAAGTGAATAATAAATAGTATTAGAATATGTTAAAATGTGAGAAAACATTTAATTAGCAGCATTAAAAACGTTCTTATCGCATAGTTTTCCATATCACTTTCTGATATTAGGTTTTAAATACATGTTTCTTTGCTTCAAAAGTTAATGATCTCCAGCTGAGTGCACATTTTTATAACTCCTTAAAAAAAAAAAAAAAAAAAAAAAAAAACTTGA
This sequence comes from Sphaeramia orbicularis, assembly GCF_902148855.1. NCBI lineage: Eukaryota > Metazoa > Chordata > Actinopteri > Kurtiformes > Apogonidae > Sphaeramia > Sphaeramia orbicularis. The sequence continues at coordinate 20,171,228 of NC_043958.1, read as the reverse complement.
TTGCATTGTTTTTTTTTTCCATGCCTAAAGAGGAACAAAAACACCCAGGAAAAATATATTGACAAAGGTTCCATAATTCATGCATGAAAGGGTTAATATTAAAGGCACAGTAGGCCAAAAAGTAAGGGCACCCCCATTTTTTATATAAATTGAGATAAAATCCGCCTTCTGGATCAGATCCGGATCAGCTTTTGAAATGTGATAGAGGACCCCATTGTCAATTCCTGAGTTAAATTTCATGAGTTTTGGTCAATAATTAAGCGAGATATTGGGAAACGAAAATTTTGGCCCCATTTACCGCAATGTTAACGAAAATTTCAAAGTGATCCAGAATCCAGGATTTCTTCCGGATCACCCCCAAAAGTTAATCATTTCTTCCTTATCCCATTTCCAACAAACCCTGAAATTTTCATCCAAATCTGTCCAGAACTTTTTGAAAGATCCGGATCAGTCTTTGCCATTTGATAGAACACCCCATTGTAAATCCCTGAGTCAAATTGCATGAGATTTGCACAATTCCCCCATATTGTGATTTCCACCATAAATATTAGTCCCATATTTATTTACTATATTTTAAGATTCCTTGACCATGAAAACATACCATTAGGCAACTGGATTCATAATGATATCCTTATTAGTTCAGTAGTTATTCATGAAAATCACATTTCTCGTAATGGCGGTTTTCTTCTGGATCTAGCTCCTTAAGTATTAAAGCTACATGAAATCCGGTGGCATACTCCCGATGCGGAACTGACTGAGCTACACGATGGCGCTTGTCAGAAATTTCTGCCTTTAATATTAAAGGCACAGTAGGCCACAAAGTAAGGGCACCCCCATTTTTATATAAATGAGATAAAATCCGCCTTCTGGATCAGATCCGGATCAGCTTTTGAAATGTGATAGAGGACCCCATTGTCAATTCCTGAGTTAAATTTCATGAGTTTTGGTCAATAATTAAGCGAGATATTGGGGAAACGAAAATTTTGGCCCCATTTACCGCAATGTTAACGAAAATTTCAAAGTGATCCAGAATCCAGGATTTCTTCCGGATCACCCCCAAAAGTTAATCATTCTTCCTTATCCCATTTCCAACAAACCCTGAAATTTCATCCAAATCTGTCCAGAACTTTTTGAGTTAAACAACCCTGGCAAAAACATAACCTCCTTGGCGGACCACTATGCATGAAAGGGTTAAGTTGCCCGGAGGGGGTATTAGTAGTTCCGGAACAGCCATGATTTTCTTTTCTTATTGTCTTTTTGAAGTGAAACTAACTGCCGGTGTGAAACTGTCGCCTTCCAGTCAGTCTATGCTGGCCAGAGCTACCTGGGGACATTTTTATAGCTTCAATTACTCAGTGCTATTCTAAAATTAAGGCTAGCAATTAAAAGACACGCCACTTACCCAAATTATATCATTGACTAAAGGTTAACGGCGAGTGCAGCCAAATATAGTTCTGAGGAAGGTGAAGGTACAGAAGCGCTACTCACTAATTCTTAACTTCTTCATTTCTCTGATGTCGTCCCATAGCTCTTGCCTTACATGGGAAGGCCACAGTATATCCAGTTAACCCTCTGCCCGGATTTTATTGCGCTGATCCCCCAAGCAATGATCTATATCAAGCGCAGCCTCTTCACCTCTATTAGCATAAACACTCGCTAAATGAAAGTAAAGAATACGGTCTTCATTATGCCCTAGTTTCGGGAAATCGGAAAGAAACGAGGGTAAACTATATTTACATCCCCTTTATCCTCATTTGTATTTCTATTTTATCACGTCTTGATCAAAGGGGATAAATTGTTAGCGCTTAGGCTACACGAAGCTACACTTTCCTTTAATATGTCTTTAGGTTTCCTGGGAAAGTAATGGTCGACGCTGTCAGAGAGGCGAAGCGGTATCACGCTGAGGTCGCCAGTGAATTATCGGAGTTAAATGTAGGGATTGAGAAAAGTATTATGCCACGTTAGAGGCCATTCGGAGAGACATATGCACTATTTTAATAATATATGCGATCATATTTGGCTTGGAAAATATAGAGATAGAATAATGAATGGAACTGAATTCCAAAAGACATTAGAGAAGCCAGTTCATGGAATATATTTAAAACCAAATTAAAACATTTTATTCTCATTAGCCTTGAAAGGAGATAAAAAATGGGGTCACAATTCAGGAACCAGGAATGTGTGGTTTTTATTTTTATTTATTTTATTGTATTTCTGTTTTATTTTTTATTTTATTGTATTTCAAATTTCATCTTATTTCTTGCACTTCAAAAATTCTATGCATAATCAATATTTTAATGTGCGCTGCTTTTATTTTTATTTTATTGTTTCTCTTCAATTTCATCTTATTCTTGGCGCTTCAAAAAATTCTATGCATAATCAATATTTTAATGTACGCTTGCTTTTATTTTATTTTGTTGTATTTCTCTCAAATTTCATCTTATTTCTTGCGCTTCAAAAATTCTATGCATAATCAAATATTTTATGTCGCTGCTTTATTTTTATTTTATTTATGTATTTCTCTCAATTTCATCTTATTTCTTGCGCTTCAAAAATTCTATGCATAATCAAATATTTTAATGTGCGCTGCTTTTATTTTTATTTATTGTATTTCTCTCAATTTCATCTTATTTTCTTGCGCTTCAAAAACTCTATGCATAATCAATATTTAATGTGCGCTGCTTTATTTTTATTTTATTTATTGTATTTCTCTCAATTTCATCTTATTTCTTGCGCTTCAAAAATTCTATGCATAATCAAATATTTTTAATGTGCGCTGCTTTTATTTTTATTTTTATTATGTATTTCCTCTCAAATTTTCATCTTATTTCTTGCGCTTCAAAAATTCTATGCATAATCAAATATTTTAATGTGCGCTGCTTTTATTTTTATTTTATTGTATTTCTCTCAAATTTCATCTTATTTCTTGCACTTCAAAAATTCTATGCATAATCAAATATTTTAATGTGCGCTGCTTTTATTTTTATTTTATTGTATTTCTAATCAAATCTTAATGTATTTTAATATTGTATTTTTTCAATCAATGTGAAGCACTTTGGGCTACAATTTCTGTATGAAAGGTGCTATACAAATAAAGTTTATTATTGTTATTATTATTATTATTATTATTATTATTATTATTATTATTATTATTATTATTGAATGAATGAATTCCAAGAAAAGCTGGAATACAATGATTTCCAAATCAAGGTTCTAATAGTTTTGGATTTTTCATTATAGTTTAGTTTTATTTAGTTTTGACTTTTTTTTCCCCTCTAATTCAGTTCGTTTTAATTCGTTTTTAGAGCAGGTTTGCTAGTTTTTATTAGTTTTCGTCATTTTCCAAATGCCTAGTTTTAGTTTCTTTTCGGGATTTAACGATTACCGGTATAACGATGAACTGCGGTAAAATTGGAGACGGTTAGTATTACTGTTTAAATTCTAATTATCACGATAACCGTGTTTGATTATCGCACTTTTAGAGGAAAAAAAAAAAAAAGCCTATTTAAAAATCTGCTTTTATGTCAAATATTTGACTATAGTTTTAATTTATTACAATTTAATTGTATATACCTAATATCTGGAACCAATATTCACTTTTAAAGTCTTTGAAAAGGTTCATTAAGCATCTGTGTGTTATTTATGCAGTAAATTATATACATTTTTCAAATCGGATTTTATATATTTTTTTTGTGTTTTCTGTCCTTTTGTGTTTTTATAGTAGGTTAAAGTGAAAAAATAATAATATACAGACGATATAGATGAAGTTGTGCTGAAAAAAACAGATCCCAAACATGGGTATAGTAAACATTTGTTTATATAGTATATAAAGGCAAAATCAAAAGTATTGAAAATGGCCAAAATAGGCTCAGACCACTAAGGGTTAATATTTGAATGTTTCTGCAATGGAAGGTACATTGTGCCTGTTATTTTATTTGGTTTGTTTGTTGTTGTTTTATTATTATTATTATTATTATTATTTATTTTTTTTTTTTTAATACAACTTGGTTTGATTATTTCAGTGTGTGTATAAGTACTTTTTTAACATTTTGAGCACAATTTCAACAATACCGCGATAATAATGATAACCATGATAATTTTGGTCACAATAACCGTGGTATGAACTTTTCATATCGTTACATCCCTAGTTTCTTTATATCTTTTATTTTCTAAATGCTTAGTTTTAGTTTACTTTTAGTTTCTTTATATCTTTTATTTTCTAAATGCTTAGTTTTAGTTTCTTTATATCTTTTATTTTCTAAATGCTTAGTTTAGTTTCTTTATATCTTTATTTTCTAAATGCTTAGTTTAGTTTAGTTTTAGTTTCTTTATATCTTTTATTTTCTAAATGCTTAGTTTTAGTTTCTTATATCTTTTTATTTTCTAAATGCTTAGTTTTAGTTTTCTTATATCGTTTATTTTCTAATGCTTAGTTTTAGTTTCTGTATATCTTTTATTTTCTAAATGCTTAGTTTTAGTTTCTGTATATCTTTTATTTTCTAAATGCTTAGTTTTAGTTTCTGTATATCTTTTATTTTCTAAATGCTTAGTTTTAGTTTCTGTATATCTTTTATTTTCTAAATGCTTAGTTTTAGTTTCTTATATCTTTTATTTTCTAAATGCTTAGTTTAGTTTCTTTATATCTTTTATTTGCTAAATGCTTAGTTTTAGTTTCTTTATATCTTTTATTTTCTAAATGCTTAGTTTTAGTTTCTTTATATCTTTTATTTTCTAAATGCTTAGTTTTAGTTTAGTTTTAGTTTCTTTATATCTTTTATTTTCTAAATGCTTAGTTTTAGTTTCTTTATATCTTTTATTTTCTAAATGCTTAGTTTTAGTTTCTTTATATCTTTTATTTTCTAAATGCTTAGTTTTAGTTTCTTTATATCTTTATTTTCAAATGCTTAGTTTTAGTTTCTTTATATCTTTTATTTTCTAAATGTTAGTTTTAGTTTAGTTTTAGTTTATTTTTATTTTCTAAATGCTAGTTTTAGTTTCTTTATATTTATTTTCTAAATGCTTTAGTTAGTTTTAGTTTCTTTATATCTTTTATTTCTAAATGCTTAGTTTTAGTTTCTATATCTTTATTTTCTAAATGCTTAGTTTTAGTTTCTTTATATCGTTTATTTTCTAAATGCTTAGTTTTAGGTTTTATATCTTTTATTTTCTAAATGTTAGTTTTAGTTTCTTTATTTTTATTTCTAAATGCTTAGTTTTAGTTTCTTTATATCGTTTATTTTCTAAATGCTTAGTTTTAGTTTCTTTATATCTTTTATTTTCTAAATGCTTAGTTTTAGTTTCTTATATCGTTTATTTTCTAAATGCTTAGTTTTAGTTTCTTTATATCGTTTATTTTCTAAATGCTTAGTTTTAGTTTCTTTATATCTTTTATTTTCTAAATGCTTAGTTTTAGTTTCTTTATATCTTTTATTTTCTAAATGCTTAGTTTTAGTTTCTTTATATCGTTTATTTTCTAAATGCTTAGTTTTAGTTTCTTTATATCGTTTATTTTCTAAATGCTTAGTTTTAGTTTCTTTATATCGTTTATTTTCTAAATGCTTAGTTTTAGTTTCTTTATATCGTTTATTTTCTAAATGCTTAGTTTTAGTTTCTTTATATCTTTTATTTTCCTCACCGTTGAATTCAAATGAATCCCTGACAGGACTCTGCTGCTTTCTCCCAACTTTAGTCTCCATGTTTCCAGGTAGAGTTTAGACCAGAAGATGACTGTAAACAACAAGTACTTTACTTTTTTCCACTGTTATTTTTTTACTGGTTCGGCCCACTTGAGATCATACCGGGCTGAATGTTGCCCCTGAACTAAAATGAGTTTGACGCCCCTGCTCTTAAAGGTTGAAAAACACTGCAGTAACTATAGACACGATTAGCATCTGCTTACACAAACCGATGTCGACCGCTCGTGACTTTAACTGTGAACGTCTGTAACCGACGAGCGTCATTTTCTTATCAAACAACGGCGCATTTCCTCAGATTTACAGCCCGTGAGTGGACAGTAAATCTAAAGCTGCAGTTGGATCCGGTCTGGTCTGATCTTAATTCTCGTCACTTCTTGTTTGAAGCGAGACACTCATCAGATCATTTGTCATCCGTGAGTGCCTCTCAGTCTGGGTGTCGCCGCCGAAATAGCGTACGGTGTCGTAATCACTCACAAACCTGCTTCTCCATTTACTAACATTTCTCTGTTTGACGGCTGTTCTTACAAAGTTATGTTTTCCGCAGAAACGTCTTAATGACCGAAACAATTTTAGATCCCGCCCACGCACACTGCACAAGGATATTTCGGTTGGAAAATATACATGTACCCTCAGATACCTTAAAACACAGGTGTCAAACATGCGGCCCGGGGGCCAAATCCGGCCCGCCAAAGGGTCCAATCTGGCCTGAGGGATGAATTATACTAAAGATTTTAACAATCAATGGTGTAAAAATCATTTTAATCCAGGTTCCACATACAAAACAATTAAATCTCAACTGGGTCAAACCAGTATAGTATTATCATCACAACAACCTATAAATAATGAAAACTGCAGATTTGATCTTTGTTTTAGCATAAAAAAGTAAAATTACATTACATTTCACTCAAAAACATAGAGAAAACTTTGGACTTGACGTTATTTATAAGTTGTTAACCTATTATTTATATTATTTTACTGGTCCGGCCCACTTTAGATCATATTAGGCAGAATGTGGCCCCTGAAAGTAAATTAATTTGACACCCCTGATGTAATAGTTTGCTATACTATGTTGCAAATAAACATTAATTTTAGACGACATTTAGTCTAAATAATGTATATTATTATGAATGAATGAATTAATGAATGAATGAATGTTTATTTCAGTTAAATACAAAATACAAAACACATACATATTAAAAAAACAACAAAACAAAACACATAAATATTAAAAAACAAACATAAAATTAACACATTTTGTAACTGAAAAAGGAAGAAGCTGAAGCCGGAGGCTTATTTCTGCTTCTCCTATTCCCATCCTTAGTCCACACCTGAAGTTGCAGCAGATAAATACTTAAACACAAATTATACTACATTCAGTGTTATAAATCATTTTGTAATCATATTACTTTCATAGCCCTTCAGAATTTGACAAATTAAAGTCTTTTTGAAACTCAACAGTGAGCTACACAATTTCACTTCATCCTTCAGTTCGTTCCATAGTTTGACACCAATAACTGAAACACTGTGATATTTAACGTTTGTTCTTACTTTACATGTTTCAAACACAAACATCCCTCTTAAATTATAATGTCCTTCTCTTAACTTAAAAATTTTCTGAATACAAAAAGGAAGGTTTTTACTTTTAACGTGAAACATAAATTCCATTGTTTTTAAATATACAATATCAAAAAATTTAGAAAACCAGATTCTACAAAAAGTGGATTACTTGATTGGAGATAACCAGCTTTGTTTATGACTCTAATAGCTTTTTTTTTTTTTTTTGGAGTTTAATTATCGGGTCTATATTAGTTTTATACACATTGCCCCATATTTCCACACAGTATGACATTTATGGCATTACAAGTGAACAATACAACATATGCAAACATTTTTTTGTTTAACAAGTCTCGAGTTTTATAAAGAATCCCAACAGCCTTGGACATTTTGCGTTTGATATATTCTATTTGTGGTTTCCAACAGAGTTTATGGTCAGTAATCACTCCCAAAAATTTTGTTTCATACACCCTTTCAATTTCAATTTCATTAATTTTCAGTTTTATATCATAATTTCCCCTAGCACCACCAAAAACCATCAATTTTGTTTTATCTTCATTAAGTGATAACTTATTTACATCAAACCATTTTTTTAACTTGACCAATTCCTTTTCCACAGTTTCTAATATTTGTTTCATATTTGCTCCCGAATAAAGCAAATTAGTATCATCTGCAAATATTGTAAATTTTAACTCACTAGATGCCATAAAAATATCATTTAAATAAAGTATAAATAACTTGGGTCCCAGAACTGAACCTTGTGGGACCCCACATGTTACTTTTCTAAGTTGTGAATTTGTATTTCCAATTGATACATATTGAGACCTATTTTGTAAATAATTTTTTAACCAGTTTTGTGCCACACCTCTTATACCATACATTTCACATTTCTGGAGTAATATTGAGTGATCAGTTGTGTCAAATGCTTTCCTTAAATCAATAAAAACACCAACAGTATGTTGTTTCTGATCCATCGCTGTTGCTATATTTTCTGCAAATTCCATTACTGCTAGAGATGTTGATCGGTTTTTCCTAAATCCGTACTGGTGATCATTTAATATCCTATATTTGTCTATGTAGTCATCTAACCTCTTTACAAACAGTTTCTCAAGAATTTTAGAAAATTGTGGTAACAGTGACACCGGTCTATAATTTGACATCATGTGCTTATCACCATTTTTATAAACTGGAATCACTTTAGCTATTTTCATATTTTCTGGAAAAGTGCCTGTTTGAAATGATTTGTTGCATACATAAGTGAATGGTTGAAGGATCCTGTTTATCACTTGTTTTATGAGTGACATGTCAATTATGTCAATTATGGACGGAGGCAGAAAAAACTAGTAATTTCAAGCGACCCCATTTGAATTCCAGGTGACCCCACGTGGGGTCCCGACCCCAAGGTTGAAAAACACTGCACTGCTGTCTTGTAATGTGTGCATAAATGACCAAAAATACTCAATTGCTCAATAAAGGCTTATATTTTTACTTATATAGGTGTAAGTGTTTGCCCATTTATAGTAAAACCCAAGAATTTCATTATTTTGCAATGTGTTTATGGTGACAGTTACACCAAAGGCACCTTATAGCGATATTAACCTGAAAATGTCATTTAAATCAGATTTTATCTTCTTTGGTAGATACTTAACCTTCCGGTATCCTGTCCAGCAAGGCCCTTACTAAGCACCAAATGTGTCATTTTAGCACACTTGTGGAATAATGTCGAAAAAAAAAAAAAAAAAAGTTCATACAGTTTGTTTTTAATTCTTTTACACTTTATTCTATTTCATAAACTTGAACTGCAAATAAAAATACCAAATACTCAATAATTGTCATATTTTTTTAACCCTTTAAATGCTGTGTTTGTAATGTAAACAAACCATTTTTTTGGATGCAAAAAACACTTTTTTTTTTTTTTTTTTTTCAATATACTACATAAAAAGTGGATCACATATTATTAGATTTTTCATCCTGGCATATGTCAGTGATTAACTCCAACATCGGTTAATTTACATTATTGTTTTTGGCGCTAGATCAAATGTTCAAAAATACTAGCATCTGTTTACCAAGTGTGCGTAAAATGCACACCTATAAATCAAACTATTAAATATTATATATTGATTTATTTTTCTGCTCTAATTTGATTTTATTTTTGTAAATCAAGGTCAGCCCTAATCATACATATCAAATAATCATTTATTTTAGATTTTTTTTTTTTTTTTTTTTTAACCCTTTAAACGATCTCTTTTTATCATGATGTCACACAAAATATGTTTGTTTTTTGTTTTTTTTTCAATATACTACATAAAAATTGGATTATATATTATTTGATTTTTGTGGTCTGGCATATGTCAATGATTAACAGCAACATTAACAACGTTAATAAATTAATTTTGACCCTCACCTCTCAAATGAAGCTCAGATATCAGTAAAAGCAGGATTTATGCCTTAATAGGTTACGGATCAAAAACAGTGGTTATGATGGGAGAAATAGTGCGTTTTAGGCACACTTGGGAGACAGATGCTAGTCTTGTAATTTTTTTTAAATTTTTTTAAAAAATTTTTTACAATGTGCAAATTTTAGCTGGTGGCCAGAATTTTAAAAATCATGCACAAATGAACAGCTTTTGAATTCTGACCTTATTTAACCCTTTCATGCATTAATTATGAGAAGCTTAATCAAGATTTTTTTTTTTTCCTTGTTTTTTTTTAATTCCTTTTTAGGCATGAAAAAACAAACAAACAATGTGATTGAATTTTTTATGAACCTATTTTTCAGGGCGTTACAAAAATATCCACTCAGCTGGACACCATGCGTTTAATTTGAGAAGCAAAGAAACATGTATTTACTGATATACTGCATAAAAACTATGAAATAAAAACATTAATACTGCTAATCGGATGTTTTCTCACATTTTAACATACCTGCATAGAGATAATTTGCCAAAAAAAAAACAAAAACAAAAACAAAAACAACCTTTTTGTTAAAAAAAAAAAAACAAAACAAAACAAAAAAACAGTTAATTACAGTCTAATAACAATTAGAAATTTTTTACACTCAAACATGCTTCTGCAGATGAGGTTTATCTAGAACAGCAAATTTACAGTAATGGTGTGAATTACAGTGTATGGGATGATGCATAAGAGTCCACTGTGTTGGCTGATATGGAAACTAGAAAAGCACTCTGAGAGCGCAGACCTCTGCCAAGGCAGATCAGTGACCCCCCCCGATCACCACCAAAATTTAATCATTTGTTCCTTGTGCCAGTATCAATATTTCCTGAAATTTTCATCCAAATCTGTCCATAACTTTTTGAAAGATCCGCATCAGTCTTTGCCATTTGATAGAACACCCCATTGTAAATCCCTGAGTCAAATTGCATGAGATTTGCACAATTCCCCCATATTGTGATTTCCACCATAAATATTAGTCCCATATTTATTTTACCTATATTTTAAGATTCCTTGACCATGAAAACATACCATTAGCAACTGGATTCATAATTATATCCTTAGTTCAGTAGTTATTCACGAAAATCACATTTCTCGTAATGGCGGTTTTCTTCTGGATCTAGCTCCTTAAGTATTAAAGCTACATGAAATCCGGTGGCATACTCCCGATGCGGAACTGACTGAGCTACACGATGGCGCTTGTCAGAAATTTCTGCCTTTAATGTTAAAGGCACAGTAGGCCAAAAAGTAAGGGCACCCCCATTTTTATATAAATTGAGATAAAATCCACCTTCTGGATCAGATCCGGATCAGCTTTTGAAATGTGATAGAGGACCCCATTGTCAATTCCTGAGTTAAATTTCATGAGTTTTGGTCAATAATTAAGCGAAATATTGGGAAACGAAAATTTTGGCCCCATTTACCGCAATGTTAACGAAAATTTCAAAGTGATCCAGAATCCAGGATTTCTTCCGGATCACCCCCAAAAGTTAATCATTTCTTCCTTATCCCATTTCCAACAAACCCTGAAAATTTCATCCAAATCTGTCCATAACTTTTTGAGTTATGTTGCACACTAACGGACAGAAAAACAGACAAACAAACAAACAAACCCTGGCAAAAACATAACCTCCTTGGCGAAGGTAATAAACCAACAAAATCCATAAATATACAAGAGAACAACACCTTTGAATAGCTGTCCACTGTAGTGACCACTGTGCATGAAAGGGTTAAATTGTGAAAAATAATATATATATATATTTTTTTGTGCTTAAAAAGCACACCCGTATACCGAAGGGTTAATATTCCTAAAAATGTTAATTTAGCCTAGCCTGCTTTGAATTGACAATTGAATTCTAGATGCACACATTTCTGAACATATTCAATTTTTTTTTTTTTTTTTTTTTACAACAATGTCAACCTTGCTGTTTGCAATTCTATTATTGTGTGTCAGCGGTGTTACAAATGTGATACGGCCCTCACTATATCACGTCACTCCCATTGTACGAATGGCCTGCATTCAATTTCCCCGTCCTGTCACTTGGAGCTCGGAGGTTCTCCCTGCAGGTGTAAGACTTTCCTTGACATTGCCCAGACATGTCAGGGGTGTTGGAGACATGAGAATAACTGTCTGTACACCTTGTGATGTCCTTGTAGTACCAAACACATAGCGCGCTACAGCCTAGAGGAATAAGCGAGGACAAAAATAATGAACGGTAAAATAATTCTCCTTTAGAGTTAGCGTGGTAGTTGTGGAGTTTTTTATGTATCTTGGAACTTCTGAGTGTCTCTGGGGGTGATGTGGTACCTTTTCCACCCACTCACTGAGGTTGTTTCAGCGTCTGCACAGGTACAAACCTCAACTAAAACTAGCAGTGGATAAATAATTGTGTTAATTGGTGGAAAAAATGACAGGAGCAACAAATAACATCGCAACACAAAGTGAAATTAAATGAAACCGCAGGTGGAATAAGCCTCTTTACTACTAATGGTTCATGATATTAAAAAAAAGAGCTTCTCACAATATTTCTACTTTAATAAGGATTGGGTTTGAAAATGATGTTGTGCATTTTTAGCCCTACCTTCTTCAGGTTGTCATGAGTAAGTCTTTATTTTTCATTAAACCTGTTAAACATGACAAACAGCAAAACTCCATTGAAAACAAACCTTAAATTTCTAAAAAAAATAAAGTCAAATTTCCTGCCTGACAGGTTGTGCAGACTTAAATTACATGATGATCTTCCGAGGAAGCATCATAATCTATGATCTGAATGTGAATTTTTATACCTTTTATTAAAAAAAAACAAACAAACAAAAAAAAAACAGGGAAGTTACAGTCAAACTATTACTTTTTCTTCTAATTACTTCCACCAGGAGGTATTGTGATCGCTTTGCTTTGTGTGCAAGTTTGTTTGTTTGTTAGCAAGATAACTCAAAAAGTTATGGACGGAAAGACTTACGGATTCATGATGCTTAGGCTATGCAATTTTAAGTTTCTCATGTCCGTCTTATCTGTGATTGGTTTACTCGGTGCTTGTTAGTCCTGCCGTCATACGAGGGGGCGACTAAAAAGTTTTGAGCCTAACATGGAAAGGATTAAGATATGAAGACCAAATTTGGTCCATGAAATCTTTCACATATCTTAATCCTATCCACTAAATTTCTTGGTCGTAGCAATCTTTTTCCCCGTTTTACAGGTGTGTTGAGCCGCATTATGTAATAAATTCCCATTATGTAAAAAAAGTTCAAAATATAATAAGAATGTCACGTCATCTTGTAATAAAGGCGCATTGTGTAATAAACTGACGCATTTTGTAATAAACTTTTACGTCGTACATTTTTTCTCATTATGTAGTAAGTTATTACAATTTGAGAAATTTATTACAAAATGCACTTGACATATTTTTATTTTCAGGAAAATGTAATGTACTAAATTAGTCTTTAAACTGTGCGGTTAAAGTTCGGATTCCATTACCTGTAGCTCCTGTGACTAATTTGTTCTAAATTGCTCTGAAATTATATTAATTTGGATTGTTATTACATAATGAACAATGTCGTTACATTTTTTTTTTTTTTTAAATAACACTTTTTTTAATAAAAATGTGTCAAGTGCATTTTGTAATAAATTTCTCAAATTGCAATAACTTACTACATAATGCAAAAAAATGTACCACATAATGCATTGAGGTAGTTTATTAAAAAAAAATGCAGCTTTATTACAAGATGATGTGGCATTCTTATTACATTTTGAACTTTTTTTACATAATGGGAATTTGTTACATAATGCGGCTCAACAGCAATAAAGCCGCATTATGTAATAAACTGACGCATTTTGTAATAAACTTTTACGTCGTACATTTTTTCTCATTATGTAGTAAGTTATTACAATTTGAGAAATTTATTACAAAATGCACTTGACATATTTTTATTTTCAGGAAAATGTAATGTACTAAATTAGTCTTTAAACTGTGCGGTTAAAGTTCGGATTCCATTACCTGTAGCTCCTGTGACTAATTTGTTCTAAATTGCTCTGAAATTATATTAATTTGGATTGTTATTACATAATGAACAATGTCGTTACATTTTTTTTTTTTTTTTAAATAACACTTTTTTTAATAAAAATGTGTCAAGTGCATTTTGTAATAAATTCTCAAATTGTAATAACTTACTATATAATATGAAAAAATTTACTACATAATGTGAACACATTTACTATATAATGCGTTGTTGAGCCGCGTTATGTAATAAATTCCCATTACGTAATAAAAGTTCCAAATGTAATAAGAATGTCACGTCATCTTGTAATAAAGCTGCATGATGTAATAAACTGACGCATTTTGTAATAAACTTTTATGTAGTACATTTTTTCTCATTTTGTAGTAAGTTATTGCAATTTGAGAAATTTATTACAAAATGCACTCAACACATTTTTATTTTTAAAAAATGTAATAACATGGTTCATTATGTAATAACAATCCAAATTAATATCATTTCAGAGCAATTTAGAAGAAATTAGTGACAGGAGCTACAGGTAATGGAATCCGAACTTTAACCGCACAGTTTAAAGATTAAATTAGCACATTACATTTTCCTGAAAATAAAAATGTGTCAAGTGCATTTTGTAATAAATTCTCAAATTGCAATAACTTACTACATAATGCAAAAAAATGTACCACATAATGCATTGAGGTAGTTTATTAAAAAAAATGCAGCTTTATTACAAGATGATGTGGCATTCTTATTACATTTTGAACTTTTATTACATAATGGGAATTTGTTACATAATGCGGCTCAACAGCAATAAAGGCGCATTGTGTAATAAACTGACGCATTTTGAGATAAACTACCTCAATGCATTATGTTGTAAATTTTTTCACATTATGTAGTAAGTTATTAAAATTTGAGAAATTTATTACAAAATGCACTTGACACGTTTTTTGTTTTCTTTTCAGGAAAATGTAATGTGCTAAATTAGTCTTTAAAATGTGTGGTTAAAGTTTGGATTCCATTACCTGTAGCTCCTGTGACTAATTTCTTCTAATTTGCTCTGAAATTATATTAATTTGGATTGTTATTACATAATGAACCATGTTATTAAAAAGTGTCAAGTGCATTTTGTAATAAAGTTCTCAAACTGTAATAACTTACTACATAATGAGAAAAAATGTACGATGTAAAAGTTTATTACAAAATGCGTCAGTTTACTACATAATGCGACTTTATTACAAGATGACGTGACATTCTTATTACATTTTGAACTTTTATTACGTAATGGGAATTTATTACATAATGCGGCTCAACAAGAAAATATAAAAATTAAATGAACACAAATGAAGAAAATAATGAACAAAATGCACAAAAATGAGAAATATAAAATAAATCAACACAAATGAAGGAAATACTGAACAAAATGCACAAAAATGAAGAAAATACAAAAATTAAATGAACACAAATGAAGAAAATAATGAACAAATGCAAAAAATGATGAAAATATAAAAATTAAATGAACACAAATGAAGGAAATATGAACAAAATGCACAAAAATGAAGAAAATACAAAATTAAATGAACACAAATGAAGAAATAATGAACAAAATGCACAAAAATGAGAAAATATAAAATTAAATGAACACAAATGAAGAAAATAATGAACAAAATGCACAAAAATGATGAAAATATAAAATTAAATGAACACAAATGAAGAAAATAATGAACAAAATGCACAAAATGAAGAAAATATCAAATTAAATGAACACAAATGAGGAATATCATGAACAAAATGCACAAAAATGAAGAAAAGACAGAAATTAAATGAACACAATGAGGAATAATGAACAAAAATAGCAACAAAAATGAAGAAAATATCAAATTAATGACACACAATGAAGGAATAATGAACAAAATGCACAAAAAATGAAGAAAATACAGAATTAATGAACACAAATGAAGGAAATAATGAACAAAATGCACAAAAATGAAGAAAATATCAAATTAAATGAACACAAATGAAGGAATATGAACAAAATGCCAAAAATGAAGAACATATCAAATTAAAATGACTCAATGAAGGAAATAATGAACAAAATGCACAAAAATGAAGGAAAAATCAAATTAAATGAACTCAAATGAAGGAAATAATGAACAAAATGCACAAAAATGAAGAAAATACAGAAATTAAATGAACACAAATGAAGGAAATAATGAACAAAATGCACAAAAATGAAGAAAATATAAAATTAAATGAACTCAAATGAAGGAAATAATGAACAAAATGCACAAAAATGAAGGAAAAATCAAATTAAATGAACTCAAATGAAGGAAATAATGAACAAAATGCACAAAATGAAGAAAATACAGAAATTAAATGAACACAAATGAAGGAAATAATGAACAAAATGCAGAAAAATGAAGAAAATATCAAATTAAATGAACTCAAATGAAGGAAATAATGAACAAAATGCACAGATGTCTCTTGGCGGAGGTCTGCACTCTCTGAGTGTTTTTCTTTTTCTTTATCTTTCTCATGCTACAAACCAAAACCTGGTTAACTACATTTTGTTCTATCATGTTCCATTGATCGAATGATAATAAAACTGAGGTTTAGTCTGAAATGGATTGAACACAAGATGCAGTTGAGCGTAGAAAGAGAGTGCAAAAGGCAGTCATGTATAAGTAGGCGGTCAAGAGTATAGGGATATATTGAAAAACTATAACAGCAGGCGTTAACTGTAACCATCGTATTAACGTGCCTGATGATAACGTCAATGTCCAATGCGTCTAACACTTTCTAAATGTATTAAATGATGGTAAGAATAAAAATCCAACTGTCACCGCAAGTAGGTTCTATTGAATTTAATTATCCTCAATGGTCAATAAAGGGATTCACCGCCTCTCGGTTAAGGCGTAGTTGAATATCATACAGTCCTTTTTCCTGCAACAAGCTGCAGAAGATCGGCTATAAAATATGTCCCCGCTCCGTATCTAGCACATCATAGGCAAAGAAATGGGTCACGTATATCAACACGGGAATTCAAGACAACACATTTGACCCTCTATGCGTAGCCCTTTCAACACCTGCACATTGGATATCTGGCTAAAAATAATAATAATGTCACTGGAGAGGTGGCTCTGTGGGAAAGAAGCGTCATGCACTATGAATACAGGCAAAAGTAGCCGTAAAAACAGCAAAAATAGGCTAATTATACAAAAAGTTGAAAGTGTGTCCGATCACGGTACTGTCCATTCGCTTTTTTGTCAGAATGATGCTCCACCCCTTTTATTTGAAATCTGAAATCGTTAAAATCTGTACTTTGTTGGTAAATGATCTATTGATAGGAGTTCACACAAGTTTTCACGACAAAAAAACTTGCAATATTTTGACCGTTAAATCGCAAACATGCCTCAAACGCACCATCTAGAGCGCAACCAGTTGTGGGAAGAAAAGCGTAATATACTGTAGCTTTAGATCAGTGTTTCTCAACCTGCCCCCTCGAATGAAAGTTTGCGAAGATTCAAGAGGTAGGGAACAGGTAAATGAACGTTAAGTTTCAATTTCACTTTCACTCTTGCGGTCCGTACAAATTAGGAATGAGGATGTACGTCGTATCACGTGACATATCTGGGAGGCTACGCCATTTTGAACTTACAAGCTATCGGTTGCTATGGGCAACAGCATAGTACCCCCCCACTCCCCCACCCCGCAGTTACACACCACCACACCATGAGATCAATTCCACAGGAAAGTATAAGGGCCTATTGTATTAATATTTTGTTTTATTTGATATAGCTAGTTAGCTAGTTTGCTTGAATAACTTTGCGCAATTTTTTTACTTAATTTTTTTTGGAATGTGGAAAACATTCCACTTTGTAATTTTTTGTTTGGTAATATTTTTGTTATTTATATTGTTAACATTTGCCATGGTACGGGTGACATTTTATGTTTTGGCCCTCGAGTTGTATTCAAAATAAAATCGACACAATAAAATAACAAACACTTGATTTTTTAGTTTTTTTAGTTTTTTTTTTTTTTTTTTTTTTTAATTAGTCGTTTAGATTAGTCAACTCATCGAAAAAATATTTGAAAGATTAATAGTTAGAAATTTAGTCATTAGTGGCAGCCGTAGAACCAGTTGTTTGTTGGCGTTGGTGGACTCCATTTTTAAGATAAGGCTAGCTAGTGTTGCATGTTTTCGCGAATCTTGCATTGACACATCTTGGACCGTCCCGTTTCACTCTGGACTATGGAAAAAAAACTCTGCTAGTGTGACAAAAGCCTTGTTCACACATGACTAATATTAGCTGTGGACCTTTGGGAAGTTATAATATTTGATATAGCTAGTCATTTGTTTGAATAACTTTATGCAATTTTTTCTTCAAATTTTTTGGAATGTCGAAAACATACCTTTCTGTAATTTTTTGTTTGGTAATATTTTTGTTATTTATATTTTTTACATTTGCCATGGTACAGATGACATTTTATGTTTTGGCCCTTGAGTTGAATTCAAAATAAAATAGACACAACAAAATAACAAACACTTTATTGTTTTGCTGTTGTTATTTTTTAAATTAGTCATTTAGATTAGTTGACTAATTGAAAAAAATAGTCAAAAGATTAATCGTTAGAAAATTAGTCGTTAGTGGCAGCACTAGAACCAGTTGTTTGTTGGCATTGGTGGACTCCATTTTTAAGCTAAGAATAGCTAGTGTTGCATATTTTTTTCATTCTGGAAAATTAGGCTAGCACTGCTAGCACTCTGCTAGCATGACAAAAGCCCTGTTCACACATTACTAATATTACCTGTGGACCTTTGGAAATTTCTAATATTTGATATAGCTAGTCATTTGTTTGAATAACTTTGCACAATTTTTTCTTTAAATTTTTTGGAGTGTGGTAAACATACCACTTTGTAATTTTTTGTTTGGTAATATTTTTTTAATTCATATTGTTTACATATAGTATGGTACGGGTGACATTTTATGTTTTGGCCCTTGAGTTGAATTCAAAATAAAATAGACACAACAAAATAACAAACACTTGATTGTTTTGTTGTTGTTGTTGTTTTAATTAGTCATTTAGATTAGTCGACTAATCGAAAAAAATAGTCGAAAGAATAAGCGTTAGAAAATTAGTCGTTAGTGGCAGCACTAGTACCAGTTTTTTGTTGGCGTTGGTGGACTCCATTTTTAAGCTAGTGTTGCATGTTTTTTTTCATTCTGGAAAATTATGCTAGCACTGCTAGCACTCTGCTAGCGCGACAAAAGCCCTGTTCACACATGACTAGTATTACCTGTGGACCTTTGGAAATTTCTAATATTTGATATAGCTAGTCATTTGTTTGAATAACTTTGCACAATTTTTTCTTTAGATTTTTTGGTGTGGAAAACATACCACTGTAATTTTTTGTTTGGTAATATTTTTGTTATTTATATTGTTTACATTTGACATGGTACGGGTGACATTTTATGTTTTGGCCCTTGAGTTGAATTCAAAATAAAATAGACACAACAAAATAACAAACACTTTATTGTTTTGTTGTTGTTATTTTTTAAATTAGTCATTTAAATTAGTCGACTAATCGAAAAAAATAGTCAAAAGATTAATCGTTAGAAAATTAGTCGTTAGTGGCAGCACTAGAACCAGTTGTTTGTTGGCATTGGTGGACTCCATTTTTAAGCTAAGAATAGCTAGTGCTGCATATTTTTTTTCATTCTGGAAAATTAGGCTAGCGCTGCTAGCACTCTGCTAGCGTGACAAAAGCCCTGTTCACACATGACTAGTATTACCTGTGGACCTTCGGAAATTTCTAATAATTGCAGAGGTCACTTAAAATTCAGTTTGCAATGTAATATTTTTGTTATTTATATTGTTTACATTTGGCATGGTACGGGTGAAATTTTATGTTTTGGCCCTTAAGTTGAATTCAAACTCAGTGTGAATTCACACTGTCCTTTTTGATTGTGTGAATCGACATCTCTGTGACTTTTTTTTTTTTCCCTTCTTTTTCTGCCACAGATTTACCATGTCTGTTTCCTAATCGTGGTCTAGGGAGTTGAGGGAGTTTTAAAAGTTTCCGAAGTGCTTTGGGTGGAAATTCAAGAGGCTCATATCACGATGTAAGAGCAAAAGTAAATCCCTCAGAGGAGTGAAATCTCAAAAAGATGATCAGAAGGATGACTTGCATGACAGAGTACAGTAAGGAACATTTGACTGTCTTCCAGTAGTTATCTGTAATTGGTGAGCCTTGACATCCGAACTGACTTGGCTTATCCAGTACAACTGGGACACATTGTTACACGAAATTCTCACTAGTCCTGTGTGTTTTGTATTTCTTTAAGTAAATCGCACTCATCTTGGATAAACAAAGGATGCATTGATTGCCCTACTCCAAAATTGTATAACAGTGCGGAAGAAATAGTTTAAGTGGAACATTTGCAAATGGAGACACATTTGACTGAATCACCACAGAAACGGCTACATATTACGCACGGAACACAAAATTTCCCAACGCAGTGGGTAGATTATTTGTGTTGCGTAGTTATCTGAAGGCAGGATAATGGCGATGGAAATAGTCACCCAAAAGCAGACTACATCCTGTAAGCAAGAGAACACTATTACCGGAATAGAGGAGCAAAAGAAATGAAACAGCAGAATTTTCGGAAAACTCATATATTTCCTGTGGAGGCTGTTATCATAGACGTACGACCATTGTAGTGTTGTTTAAGGTAGAACATGATGTTCCGGTGAGTTCCTGTAATTTTCTTATCTAGTAAGTTTTGTAATGTTTGTGCGCTCAGTTTTGGGAACTCTGGAAACTATATGTTTCCAGGGGTCTCTCTAGGGATGGGAATCGATAAGAATTGAATGATTCCGATTCCATTATCGATTTTGCTTATTGATCCGATTCCTTGTCGATTCTCTTTGGGTGAAGGAATAAAAGAGTACAAACAGGTGTGTTTGCATTAACTGTCTTTTATATTTCCATCTCTGCACAGGAAATATACCATATACACTAATGTACAAATAATAATAACAGTGGAAGTGAAACTTAAGACACTTTACTAATTCATCTATTGCTGCATTTCCATGACGTGGAACCGGTTCGACTCTGCCCGTCTCCCAATTTTTGTGCATCTCATTTCCTTTCCCTTACCTTCAGAAACTTGTATTTGACGGGGCACGACATTTGTTGCCCACACCGGAACCGACGTATGACGGCCTGGTGTTCACTCTGCCGCTAGATTCACAAGCGCCGCTAAGTGGCGTATCAAATGAATCACATGCTGTGGACAAATGTTTGAGCAGATTGGAGAGATTCCACACTTTTGAAGAAATGGAAGCTTTTCAAGTATTCCAAGTGGACCTGGTGTCGTCTTTTGGACCGTTTCTGCCTCAACGCCATGTTGGCTACGTTCTGACCAAAACGATGCAGTATATGCATGATGTCATCGCGCAATGAAGGCGGAATCGATAAGCAGAATCGTTAAGCAGGCAGGCAAACGATTCCAAGGAATCGAGCTACTGGGATCCGGTTCTCAAAAAAGAACCGGTTCTCGATTCCCATCCCTACAGATGACTTTAAGTTTCATTTCTGCATTCTCAGTGGGGCTTCATCCATGTTTGTACTGAGGTATAGAAGCTTACGTTGGTGGTAGGGGTGGGCGATACTGGCAAAAAAAAAATCCCAATAATTTTATTTTTTTAAATTTCCCAATAACAATAATCTGAGGATATCCTTTAAAATGTGAATTTCTTTTTCTTTCTTTCTGTCTTTCTTTCTTTCTTTCTTTCTTTCTTTTACAAAACATGCTGGTGGGGTGGG
The DNA here is from genome assembly GCF_902148855.1 of Sphaeramia orbicularis. Taxonomy (NCBI): domain Eukaryota; kingdom Metazoa; phylum Chordata; class Actinopteri; order Kurtiformes; family Apogonidae; genus Sphaeramia; species Sphaeramia orbicularis. Next base: position 20,149,709 of record NC_043958.1, on the reverse strand, counting down.
GGGTGGGGGGGTATGTACGTGGGGTAGGGGCAGTAGTTATACGTGGGTGTGCGGTCCATGACTAACGTAACTAACACTGGCTTGAAACGAAAGTGAAACCTAACATGCTTTCAACGTCTGACTCCTGCCTTCTATTCCTATTATACGGTAAAATTTACACGAAATTTTCACATCTTTTAACCTGTATCCACTGGACCCCCTCCACTGTTCTATGGGCCCCCCACAAATGCTGGGCCCCATGAATTTGTCACGTTTAACCCCCCTTTACAGCGCCCCAGCTTGCATATAACATAATTTTTACCCACATCAGTCTTTTTAATTAATTTAATTAATTTTGGCAAAAAAAGTTTCAGTTTTGAATGTCCGGGGTCAGCAGAAATTTATGAAGTTAAAATGGGGTCACGAAACAAAAAATAATAATAATTAATTTTTTATCAATTACTAGAAATTTCAGGCGACCCCAGACATTCAAAACGGAGACATTTTATTTGCTAAAATTAAGTTTGTTTTTGGTCGTATAATAGTTTGCTATAATATGTTTCAAATAAATGTTAATTTTAGGCAAAATTTAGGCTATATAATGTACATTTTTATTAGAAAGTTTAAATTTTTTATCAATTACTGGAAATTTCATGGCGACCCCAGACATTCAAAACCAAGACATTTTATTTGCTATGATTAATTTGTTTTGATTGTATAATAGTTTGCTATAATATGTTGCAAATAAACATTAATTTTAGGCAACATTTAGGCTATATAATGTAAATTTTTATTAGTAAGTTTGAATTTTTTATCAATTACTAGAACTTTCAGGTGACTCCAGACATTCAAAAAAGAGACATTTTATTTGCTAAAATTAAGTTTGTTTTTGATCGTGTAATAGTTTGCTATAATATGTTGCAAATAAACATTAATTTTAAGCAACATTTAGGCTATATAATGTAAATTTTTATTAGTAAGTTTGAATTTTTTATCAATTACTAGAACTTTCAGGCAACCCCAGACATTCAAAACCGAGGCATTTTATTTACTAAAATTAATTTGTTTTGATCGTATAATAATTTGCTATAACATGTTGCAAATAAACATTAATTTTAGGCAACATTTAGGCTATATAATGTAAATTTTAATTAGTAAGTTGGAATTTTTTATCAATTACTAGAACTTTCAGGCGACCCCAGACATTCAAAACCGAGACATTTTATTTGCTATAATTAATTTGTTTTGATCGTATAATAGTTTGCTATAATCTGTTGCAAATAAACATTAATTTTAGGCAACATTTGGGCTATATAATGTAAATTTTTATTAGTAAGTTACATTTTTTTATCAATTACTGGAAATTTCATGGCGACCCCAGACATTCAAAACGTAGACATTTTATTTCCTAAAATTAATTTGTTTTGATCGTATAATAGTTTGCTATAATATGTTGCAAATAAACATTAATTTTAGGCAACATTTAGACTATATAATGTAAATTTTAATTAGTAAGTTTGAATATTTTATCAATTACTAGAACTTTAAGGCGACCCCAGACATTCAAAACAGAGACATTTTATTTGCTAAAATTAATTTGTTTTGATTGTATAATAGTTTGCTATAATATGTTGCAAATAAACATTAATTTTAGGCAACATTTAGACTATATAATGTAAATTTTTATTAGTAAGTTTGAATTTTTTATCAATTACTAGAACTTTCAGGCAACCCCAGACATTCAAAACAGAGACATTTTATTTGCTAAAATTAATTTGTTTTGATTGTATAATAGTTTGCTATAATATGTTGCAAATAAACATTAATTTTAGGCAACATTTAGGCTATATAATGTACATTTTTATTAGTAAGTTTGAATTTTTTATCAATTACTAGAACTTTCAGGCAACCCCAGACATTCAAAACCAAGGCATTTTATTTACTAAAATTAATTTGTTTTGATCGTATAATAATTTGCTATAACATGTTGCAAATAAACATTAATTTTAGGCAACATTTAGGCTATATAATGTAAATTTTAATTAGTAAGTTGGAATTTTTTATCAATTACTAGAACTTTCAGGCGACCCCAGACATTCAAAACGTAGACATTTTATTTCCTAAAATTAATTTGTTTTGATCGTATAATAGTTTGCTATAATATGTTGCAAATAAACATTAATTTTAGGCAACATTTAGGCTATATAATGTAAATTTGTATTAGTAAGTTTGAATTTCTTATCAACTACTAGAAATTTCAGGCGACCCCAGACATTCAAAACGGAGACATTTTATTTACTAAAATTAATTTGTTTTGATCGTATAATAATTTGCTATAACATGTTGCAAATAAACATTAATTTTAGGCAACATTTAGGCTATATAATGTAAATTTTAATTAGTAAGTTGGAATTTTTTATCAATTACTAGAACTTTAAGGGACCCCAGACATTCAAAACAGAGAAATTTTATTTGCTAAAATTAATTTGTTTTGATCGTATAATAATTTGCTATAACATGTTGCAAATAAACATTAATTTTAGGCACATTTAGGCTATATAATGTAAATTTAATTAGTAAGTTGGAATTTTTATCAATTACTAGAACTTTAAGGCGACCCCAGACATTCAAAACAGAGAAATTTTATTTGCTAAAATTAATTTGTTTTGATTGTATAATAGTTTGCTATAATATGTTGCAAATAAACATTAATTTTAGGCAACATTTAGGCTATATAATGTACATTTTATTAGTAAGTTTTTAATTTTTTATCAATTACTACAATTTCAGGCGACCCCAGACATTCAAAACGGAGAAATTTTATTTGCTAAAATTAATTTGTTTTTGATCGTGCAATAGTTTGCTATAATATGTTGCAATAAACATTAATTTTAGGCAACATTTAGGCTATATAATGTAAATTTGTATTAGTAAGTTTGAATTTCTTATCAACTACTAGAAATTTCAGGCGACCCCAGACATTCAAAACGGAGACATTTATTTACTAAAATTAATTTGTTTTGATCGTATAATAATTTGCTATAACATGTTGCAATAAACATTAATTTTAGGCAACATTTAGGCTATATAATGTAAATTTTAAATTAGTAAGTTGGAATTTTTATCAATTACTAGAACTTTAAGGGACCCCAGACATTCAAAACAGAGAAATTTTATTTGCTAAAATTAATTTGTTTTGATCGTATAATAATTTGCTATAACATGTTGCAAATAAACATTAATTTTAGGCAACATTTAGGCTATATAATGTAAATTTTAATTAGTAAGTTGGAATTTTTTATCAATTACTAGAACTTTAAGGCGACCCCAGACATTCAAAACAGAGAAATTTTATTTGCTAAAATTAATTTGTTTTGATTGTATAATAGTTTGCTATAATATGTTGCAAATAAACATTAATTTTAGGCAACATTTAGGCTATATAATGTACATTTTTATTAGTAAGTTTTAATTTTTTATCAATTACTACAAATTTCAGGCGACCCCAGACATTCAAAACGGAGAAATTTTATTTGCTAAAATTAATTTGTTTTTGATCGTGCAATAGTTTGCTATAATATGTTGCAAATAAACATTAATTTTAGGCAACATTTAGGCTATATAATGTAAATTTGTATTAGTAAGTTTGAATTTCTTATCAACTACTAGAAATTTCAGGCGACCCCAGACATTCAAAACGGAGACATTTTATTTACTAAAATTAATTTGTTTTGATCGTATAATAATTTGCTATAACATGTTGCAAATAAACATTAATTTTAGGCAACATTTAGGCTATATAATGTAAATTTTAATTAGTAAGTTGGAATTTTTTATCAATTACTAGAACTTTAAGGGACCCCAGACATTCAAAACAGAGAAATTTTATTTGCTAAAATTAATTTGTTTTGATCGTATAATAGTTTGCTATAATATGTTGCAAATAATTGTTAATTTTAGGCAACATTTAGGCTATATAATGTACATTTTTATTAGTAAGTTTTAATTTTTTATCAATTACTACAAATTTCAGGCGACCCCAGACATTCAAAACGGAGAAATTTTATTTGCTAAAATTAATTTGTTTTTGATCGTGCAATAGTTTGCTTTAATATGTTGCAAATAAACATTAATTTTAGGCAACATTTAGGCTATATAATGTAAATTTTAATTAGTAAGTTGGAATTTTTTATCAATTACTAGAACTTTAAGGGACCCCAGACATTCAAAACAGAGAAATTTCATTTGCTAAAATTAGTTTGGTTTTTGATCGTGTAATAGTTTGCTATAATATGTTGCAAATAAACATTAATTTTAGGCAACATTTAGGCTACATGATGTACATTTTTGTTAGTAAGTTTTAATTTTTTATCAATTACTAGAAATTTCAGGCGACCCCATTTGAATTCCAGGCGACCCCACGTGGGGTACCGACCCCAAGGTTGAAAAACACTAGGTTAAAGGGTTAAAGGGCTAACCACTCTTGTCACTGGAGATTTCTGCAACAAAATAAAGACTCCGGATGCCAGATATTTTAAGGATAAGTAGAGGGATTTTTTTTTTTTTTTTTTTTTTACAGTGTTTGGATGGGGAAAAATGTTTTAAAGATGATGAAATATTGCATAAAAGCAACAGAACTGGCAAAAAATGCATTTTTAAGGATTCGCTTTTACTTCTGTGTAGAAGGTATAAAACATTTTGACAACTTAAAGAAATGAGAATAGAGGTTTCAGTGAAATAATATTAATTCCAAAAAGTCCAAAATGTCACAGAGTTCAGGAATTTTAGACAAGTATCTCATTATACCACAACTAAAACGTTATTTCTGCAAATCAACGGTGAATTTTCAAGCCTCACCAAATCTCCTTTTGCAGTTTTCAGTCGTCGAAGTGCCAGTTCTAAACAAGAACTAATGTACCCTATTCTGTAGAAATACAGCAGCGCCCGCTTCATGTCACAGCCACCTTTTTCTATTGTTTTTAAATAATTTGAAGCTCTTCTCAGATCTGACAATGCAAATTATGAGCTGAGCACTTGTCTCCAGCGGCTAATGATGTGGCAGCGGATGTTCATTTACAGGGATGTGTTCAAAGACACATCTCATAGATAAAGCTGAATGAAATTCTCTCTAATCTCTTCTTGCTGCACTAAATTTGAACAGTTTCAAACAACTATCAGTTCTTTAGAAAAAACACAGAAGTCTGGCCATCAAACATATGCTCTGTAGCTTCACTTAATAAGGGAAAGCAGACATAAAAAAGCAGCTACTTAGTGTTATTGCGTTAGCATATTTTTACGATGGATGACTGTTTTATTTAGGCTATTCATCTTCTAGCTTAAGACGCGTTATTTATGCTGTTCCACATCTCCGCTTAATTTCCCAAACCATGAGATTTATACCTAAGGAAGGCGACCATTATCCACATGTGAATTAAATAGAATGGCAGATACTGTATTTCATCCATGTGACATTAAACACATTTCTCAGGCGCTACCGTCGATGTAGAGCACTTATACCGCGTTACAGAAATAGTAGCTAATGTATTCTGTTTGGTTTCGTTCGATTTATTCAGAACGTGTGATGATCTCGCACTGTTGAGTATATTCTGTACATCTAGCTTTAAAGTAAATGATCAAAACTTAATGTGTACGCCTCAAGGTGCTACCTTAAAGTCCACCTCTGGGTATAGCAATTTTATACTCCGCTGACAATAAAGGGGAGATGAACTATGTCGACAGTGTCGCAGCACCCTGGGTGATTTTCCACAGATAAAGGCACATTTTCTGGTTCAGATCTGGTTCAGAACAAGATGATATGAAGCTTATTTCAGAGCAAAGCTCACAGAGGCATTGTACGACTTCACAGGTCTGGTCTTGTATTCATCACCAACAGGTTTTATCTCTTAACATCACCCAGACAGAGTGTCAATCCTGTAGAGAGAACTCGACTGAACTCTTATAGTACTTCAGTTCTTTTTTTTTCACTTCCACCAGGAGGTATTGTGATCACTTTGCTTTGTGTGCGTGTTTTGTTTGTTTGTCTGATAGCAAGATAACTCAAAAAGTTATAGACGGATTTTCATGAAATTTTCAGGAAATGTTGATACTGGTACAAGGAAGAAATGATTAAATTTTGGTGGTGATCGGGGGTAGGGTTTGGCCCAATCAGGAGGAGTGGACTCACAGCTTCAGAATGAACACAAATGAAGGAAAAAATGAACAAAATGCACAAAAATGACAAAAATACAGAAATGAAATGAACACGAATAAAGGAAAAAATGAACAAAATGCACAAAAATGATGAAAATACAAAAATAAAATGAACACAAATGAAGCAAATAATGAACAAAATGCACAAAAATGACAAAAGTACAAAAATAAAATGAGCACAAATGAAGAAAATAATGAAGAAAATGCACAAAAATGAAGAAACTATAAAAATTAAATGAACACAAATAAAGAAAATAATGAACCAAATGCACAAAAATGAAGAAAATATGAAAATTAAATGAACACAAATGAAGGAAAAAATGAACAAAATGCACAAAAATGAAGAAAATATAAAATTAAATGAACACAAATGAAGAAAATAATGAACAAAATGCACAAAAATGAAGAAAATACAGAAATTAAATGAACACAAATGAAGGAAATAATGAACAAAATGCACAAAAATAAAGAAAATATGAAAATTAAATGAACACAAATGAAGGAAATATAAATATTGAACAAAATTAAGAAAAACGAATATAAAAACACAATGAAGAAAAATTAAGAAAATAATGAAGAAAATGAAGAAAAATGAAGAAAATATAAAAACTGAAATCCAAAATGTCAACCTCAGTGTGTTATTGGAGGACATAACAAGACTTGATAACATTTGTGAATTCTTTTGATTTTGATGTAGAAAATCACAGTTAATGAAATTACCATATGTGGTTCCTTAACTATAAGTGGCCAAAAAAAAAAAAAAAAAAAAACACATGTAAAGTGAGAGGAACATGTATTTTAGAACATCAGACCCACATAAGTTCTGATCCAGACCCTTGTCCACATCCACATTCTCCCTTTGAACATCATTCCTTACATTAGTACCATTACTTCCTGGTACCTAACAAAGCAGGTCCACTCACTGTTCATACAGAGGTGGACCTTACAGACCCTGTAGACCACATAGGACCTGAGATTGTTGCCTCTCAGTCCTCACTGTAACTATCACTGTCTTGTAATGTATGCGTAAATGACCAAAAATAGTCACTTACCTAATAAAGGGTTAAGAACTTGCCCTTCCTTCTCATTCCTCCTTCTCTGTGGATTGAAACTCTCAAATCCTTTGCTTGTCAGTACTAGCAACAGCTTACCAACCCGTCATGCCACTTCAAAAGCAACTATCTTTTGAAGTTGCCACGCGTGGCGTTTTTCAAGCCGGAGAGTTAGTTTATCCGGCACTCGTAAGGCGTCACATCTGCAGCACGGGGAGGTTTGATTAAGCTAATGTCATTGATTATGACAACGTGCAGAGTGATTCAGAGGGGGAAAAAGTCGAAAAATATAGTGGTTGTACATATGAGGGTGTTGCTTTTGATTGGAGTTGCGCTTTCGTCTTTTACCACCTCATGCGGTTTCCTTTTTAGCCCCAATCATCAAGATGGAAAGGAAATGGAAAAGATGGCAGAGAATATGTGAGAAGATTGGCGGCGAATGAAAGTGGAAGGGAAAAAAAAATAAGAAAAACTAATATGTGTTAAAGCAGGGGTGTCAAACATGGGGCTCACGGCCCAAAACTGGTCCGCCCAAGGTTCCAATCCAGGTCTTTGGTGCAAAAATGACATTATTTGTTGTAGCTGCAGGTTTGATAGGTCGAGTTGCAGCAAGAAAGTGATTGCTGAGACTTTAGAATGAAAAAAAAGAGGCTTGCCTGGGGCATGAAACTACTGAAGACTGGAAGAAGGTGTTATGGACTGAGCAAACCTGCAACTGGAAGTCTTCTGTTCACAGCTGAAACTGAGACTTGCTTACTACGACCACTATTTTCACCATGTTTGAAGCTGTTGTCCTGTAAGTTGCCTATCACTCTAGCTCAGGGGTGTCAAACATGCGGCCCGAGGGCCAAAACCGGCCCGCCAATAGGTCCAATCCGGCCCACGGGATGAATTAGCGAAACACAAAAATTACACTGAAGATCAAGAATCAATAATGTCAAAATAATTTTAATTTTAGGTCAATTCCATCTGAAGTGGGTCCGACCAGTAAAATACTATCATAATAAACTATAAATAATGAAAACCAAATTTTTTTCTCTTTGTTTTAGTGTAAAAAAAAAAAGGAAAATTATGTTTATGTTTATGTTTATGTTTACGCATTTGGCAGACGCTTTTTTCCAAAGCGACTTACAGGGCAAAACCAATTAAATCACTCAATCAATCAAATTTTATTTATATAGCGCCAAATCAAAATTAAAAAAAAATAAACAAAAATGTTAACATTTACAAACTAACCTTTTACAAAAAATGTGAAAAACCTGAACAAATATGAACCTGAAATGTCTTCAGAGAATTAAGAGTAATTTTACCAATATTCTGTCTGTTCTTAAATGTTTTGTGTATTTGTAGAGCCACTGTGATCTGTATGTTGTAATGAACATGTAAAAATGAGAAGCTGACGCCAAATAATGGCATAAATTGTTAAAATTGCACTTTTTTTCTTCATAAATTTCATTTTGGTTATGGTTGTTGATGTTTTTCCACATTTTTTTTAAAGGATGTAAAAATTTTGATAATATAATTTTACTTTTTTCACTCTAAAACATAGAAATTAGACAAACAAATTTTGGAATTGATATTATTTTTTTATTATTGTGTTATTATTTTAATGATCCGGCCCACTGCAGGTCATATTGGGTTGTATGTGGCCCCTGAACTAATATGAGTTTGACACCCCCGCTCCAGCTGTTGACTGTCATAAACTTGTTTTCTGATTCTGTTGTGTCGTTGGCTCTGCCAGACCTCTTCCCAGTCCAGTTTCTGAGTGCCTTTGGATGGTGAAGGAAACTGGACTTACTGACACCTGGACTTTCTTGGACATTTCTCTGTAGGACAGACCTACATTTTTAGCTTACCGGCCAACAGGCTATTGTCATCATGCGGCGTCCGTCGTCTTCCTCTGTCATTGTCTGTTGTCTGTCGTTGTCTGTCGTCATCTATCGTTGTCGTCTGTTGTTGTCTGTCATTGTCTATCGTCTTCCTCTGTCGTTGTCTGTCGTTGTCGGTCGTTGTCTGTCGTCGTCTGTCATCATCTGTCGTCCTCTGTCGTCGTCGTCTGTCATCGTCATCTGTTGTTGTATGTCGTCCTCTGTCATCTGTCGTCGTCTGTTGTCGTCCGTCGTCATCTGCCGTCGTTTGTCGTCATCATCTGTCGCCATCTGTCGTCCTCTGTCATCCTCTGTCGTCTGTCATCGTCTGTCGTCATCTGTCGTCGTCTGTCGTCCTCTGTCGTCGTCTGTCATCTGTCGTCGTCTGTCGTCGTCTGTCATCCTCTGTCATCTGTTGTCCTCTGCCCTCCTCTGTTGTCGTCATCTGTCGTCGTCTGTCGTCATCTGTCGTTATCATCTGGCATCCTCTGTCGTCTGTCGTCCTCTGTCATCCTCTGTCATCTGTCGTCGTCTGTCGTCCTCTGTTGTTGTCATCTGTCGTCTGTCATCCTCTGTCATCTGTCGTCGTCTGTCGTCCTCTGTTGTTGTCATCTGTCGTCCTCTGTCGTCGTCTGTTGTTGTCGTCTGTCGTTGTCGTCTGTCGTTGTCGTCTGTCGTTGTCGTCTGTCGTTGTCTGTTATCGTCATCTGATCAGATCTGTCTTGGCGGAAGCCTGCACTCTCTGAGTGCTTTTCTTGTTGCCGTTGTGAATATGTGTATTTTAGTTAATAAGTATAGATGTGTATATAGACTACAAACAAAAAGTTAAGGATATTTATTTATTTATTTTTGTTCTGGTATGGAGAAACATATTAAGTTTGTCATGTAGCAAGCCTTTGAAAAGTTCAATAAAAACTTGAATTTCAAAAAGGTCATTTAATTTTTTTTTTTGTTTTTTTTGGTATTTTTTTTGTGTCATTTTTGCCGTTTGTAAATAAAACTATGTCAGGTCATTTAAAAAATGTGTTTCAATTCAATTCACACACAAAAAAGTAAAAAGCGCTGTGCAAGAATCCCAACTGAAAAAAACATAGCCCAAAAATTAAAAAAAAAAATATCTGTAACTTTTTGTTTGTAGTAGTGCAAGTGCTTTGTCATTCTTTGTAAATCTCTTCGAATTAAATAAAGGTCTTTCAAAAAAAAAAAAAAAAAAGAGGCAGTGAAAAGCCCCTGTCAGAACATCCCGCTATACCCCATGCGGTAGCAATCCGATGGATGCAAAATGAATGAATGAGGTGACAGAAAACACGTGGGCAGGCCCGCTAACCCCACCGTCTCTGACCATATGTGTGTGTGTGTGTGTGTGTGTATAATATTTTGTTTTTGCCATTGTGAATATATGTATATTTTACTTAATAAGTATAGATGTGTATATACACTACAAAAAAAAGCTAAGCATATTTATTTATTTATTTATTTATTTTTGTCTTTTTTTTGTCATTTTTGCCGTTTGTAAATAAAACTATTTCTGGTCATTAAAAAATGTGTTTCAATTCAATTCACACATAAAAAAGTAAAAAGAGCTGTGCAAGAATCGCAACTGAAAAAAAATAAATAAATAAATAAAATTATCCGTAACTTTTTCTTTGTAGTAGTGCAAGTGCTTTGTCATTCTTTGTAAATCTCTTCGAATTAAATAAAGGTCTTTCAAAAAAAAAAAAAAAGAGGCAGTGAAAAGCCCCTGTCAGAACATCCCGCTATACCCCATGCGGTAGCAATCCGATGGATGCAAAATGAATGAATGAGGTGACAGAAAACACGTGGGCAGGCCCGCTAACCCCACCGTCTCTGACCATATGTGTGTGTGTGTGTGTGTGTGTGTGTGTATAATATTTTGTTTTTGCCATTGTGAATATATGTATATTTTACTTAATAAGTATAGATGTGTATATACACTACAAAAAAAAGCTAAGCATATTTATTTATTTATTTATTTATTTATTTATTTTTTGTCTTTTTTTTGTCATTTTCGCCGTTTGTAAATAAAACTATTTCTGGTCATTAAAAAATGTGTTTCAATTCAATTCACACATAAAAAAGTAAAAAGAGCTGTGCAAGAATCGCAACTGAAAAAAATAAATAAATAAATAAAATTATCCGTAACTTTTTCTTTGTAGTAGTGCAAGTGCTTTGTCATTCTTTGTAAATCTCTTCGAATTAAATAAAGGTCTTTCAAAAAAAAAAAAAAAAAAAGAGGCAGTGAAAAGCCCCTGTCAGAACATCCCGCTATACCCCATGCGGTAGCAATCCGATGGATGCAAAATGAATGAATGAGGTGACAGAAAACACGTGGGCAGGCCCGCTAACCCCACCGTCTCTGACCATATGTGTGTGTGTGTGTGTGTGTGTGTGTGTGTGTATAATATTTTGTTTTTGCCATTGTGAATATATGTATATTTTACTTAATAAGTATAGATGTGTATATACACTACAAAAAAAAGCTAAGCATATTTATTTATTTATTTATTTTTTGTCTTTTTTTTGTCATTTTTGCCGTTTGTAAATAAAACTATTTCTGGTCATTAAAAAATGTGTTTCAATTCAATTCACACATAAAAAAGTAAAAAGAGCTGTGCAAGAATCGCAACTGAAAAAAGAAAATAAATAAATAAAATTATCCGTAACTTTTTCTTTGTAGTAGTGCAAGTGCTTTGTCATTCTTTGTAAATCTCTTCGAATTAAATAAAGGTCTTTCAAAAAAAAAAAAAAAAAAAAAGAGGCAGTGAAAAGCCCCTGTCAGAACATCCCGCTATACCCCATGCGGTAGCAATCCAATGGATGCAAAATGAATGAATGAGGTGACAGAAAACATGTGGGCAGACCCGCTAACCCCACCGTCTCTGACCATATGTGTGTGTGTGTGTGTGTGTGTGTGTATAATATTTTGTTTTTGCCATTGTGAATATATGTATATTTTACTTAATAAGTATAGATGTGTATATACACTACAAAAAAAGCTAAGCATATTTATTTATTTATTTATTTGTCTTTTTTGTTTTGTCATTTTTGCCGTTTGTAAATAAAACTATTTCTGGTCATTAAAAAATGTGTTTCAATTCAATTCACACATAAAAAAGTAAAAAGAGCTGTGCAAGAATCGCAACTGAAAAAAATAAATAAATAAATAAAATTATCCGTAACTTTTTCTTTGTAGTAGTGCAAGTGCTTTGTCATTCTTTGTAAATCTCTTCGAATTAAATAAAGGTCTTTCAAAAAAAAAAAAAAAAAGAGGCAGTGAAAAGCCCCTGTCAGAACATCCCGCTATACCCCATGCGGTAGCAATCCAATGGATGCAAAATGAATGAATGAGGTGACAGAAAACACGTGGGCAGACCCGCTAACCCCACCATCTCTGACCATATTTGTGTGTGTGTGTGTGTATAATATTTTGTTTTTGCCATTGTGAATATATGTATATTTTACTTAATAAATATAGATGTGTATATACACTACAAAAAAAGCTAAGCATATTTATCTATTTATTTTATTTATTTATTTGTCTTTTTTGTTTTATCATTTTCGCCGTTTGTAAATAAAACTATTTCTGGTCATTAAAAAATGTGTTTCAATTCAATTCACACATAAAAAAGTAAAAAGAGCTGTGCAAGAATCGCAACTGAAAAAAAAAAATAAATAAATAAAATTATCCGTAACTTTTTCTTTGTAGTAGTGCAAGTGCTTTGTCATTCTTTGTAAATCTCTTTGAATTAAATAAAGGTCTTTCAAAAAAAAAAAAAAAAAGAGGCAGTGAAAAGCCCCTGTCAGAACATCCCGCTATACCCCATGCGGTAGCAATCCAATGGATGCAAAATGAATGAATGAGGTGACAGAAAACACGTGGGCAGACCCGCTAACCCCACCATCTCTGACCATATTTGTGTGTGTGTGTGTGTATAATATTTTGTTTTTGCCATTGTGAATATATGTATATTTTACTTAATAAATATAGATGTGTATATACACTACAAAAAAAGCTAAGCATATTTATCTATTTATTTTATTTATTTATTTGTCTTTTTTGTTTTGTCATTTTCGCCGTTTGTAAATAAAACTATTTCTGGTCATTAAAAAATGTGTTTCAATTCAATTCACACATAAAAAAGTAAAAAGAGCTGTGCAAGAATCGCAACTGAAAAAAATAAATAAATAAATAAAATTATCCGTAACTTTTTCTTTGTAGTAGTGCAAGTGCTTTGTCATTCTTTGTAAATCTCTTCGAATTAAATAAAGGTCTTTCAAAAAAAAAAAAAAAAAGAGGCAGTGAAAAGCCCCTGTCAGAACATCCCGCTATACCCCATGCGGTAGCAATCCAATGGATGCAAAATGAATGAATGAGGTGACAGAAAACACGTGGGCAGACCCGCTAACCCCACCATCTCTGACCATATTTGTGTGTGTGTGTGTGTATAATATTTTGTTTTTGCCATTGTGAATATATGTATATTTTACTTAATAAATATAGATGTGTATATACACTACAAAAAAAGCTAAGCATATTTATCTATTTATTTTATTTATTTATTTGTCTTTTTTGTTTTGTCATTTTCGCCGTTTGTAAATAAAACTATTTCTGGTCATTAAAAAATGTGTTTCAATTCAATTCACACATAAAAAGTAAAAAGAGCTGTGCAAGAATCGCAACTGAAAAAAATAAATAAATAAATAAAATTATCCGTAACTTTTTCTTTGTAGTAGTGCAAGTGCTTTGTCATTCTTTGTAAATCTCTTCGAATTAAATAAAGGTCTTTCAAAAAAAAAAAAAAAAAGAGGCAGTGAAAAGCCCCTGTCAGAACATCCCGCTATACCCCATGCGGTAGCAATCCGATGGATGCAAAATGAATGAATGAGGTGACAGAAAACACGTGGGCAGGCCCGCTAACCCCACCGTCTCTGACCATATGCGTGTGTGTGTGTGTGTGTGTGTGTGTGTGTGTGTGTGTGTGTGTGTGTGTGTGTGTGTGTGTTGCGGCCGTGGCTGCCCCCCCTCCAATGACAGCTCTGTACTCGTTCTCCTGTGAGCCATATTCTGCTCGGCTTCAGGCGCAGTGACACACACACATATATATATATACGCTAGCGCTACCAACTCACACACATTCACGTCGCCTTTTTTTAGTCATACACACACATATACACACACACACACACACACGTGTAGCGGAGTGACAAGCGACTAAGACAGCTCAGGGCCCCAGCAGGAGTCACAGAGGCGGTGTGCCAAGTCATAGGCTCCACTCTGTTCCACCCCAGCAGTGTGTCTTAAAGAGGGCTTCGGTGACACACACTGTTCACTATAGATAATATATGACTAGCTATGTGATACTAGCAAATGACTACATGATGGGACTGTCAGCGTCTCACAGCTGAGCATCACCGAGACGCTCTCAATCAACACGCTATTAAATAAACACAAATTTATCACGTCTATACATAACGGCGTATACACCTGCAAAACAGATCCACCGACACTCTGCGGAAACACAAAGAAAATCCACGCAGATGCACATTAATCATTACCGCAGGCGTGCGCTAAATGTATTTGCATATGCAGCATCCTCAGGTATTCTTACACACACACACACACACACACACACACACACACACACACACCCACACACACACACAAACACACACACACACAGTACATGTAAATTGTTTGTGGCAGCATGCATTGGTGCAGGAACATAAATCTGCATTTTAAAGGAAATACATCAGGTAAGTTGTCGTTAAGGACGCATTCATCCGATATTGATTTGAATCGCAGTGCATTGTGGGAGCTTAATCGCCAGTTTACATGATGTGGAAATAAAGATTAATATATATATATATATATATATATATAATCGCATATTATTCATTCATTCATTCGTTTTTCATTTAAAACAAAAAATCAAAAAACAAAAATACGACTTGACTTGTTTTTTTGTTTTTCATTTTCAAAAACAGAATGAAAAACAGATTACCGTTTGTTTTCCATTTCCCAATTTTGTGCTCAAATGAAAAATGGAAAAAAAAAACAGGTAATAACCGTTTCATCCGATTTTATTATTTTCACTGTAGTTAAGTTGTCCGACCTGGAAGTAGTCATTACTAGGGAAAAAATAAACAAACGGAATTGTCCAAATTAACGAGATACTCAATAAACAAAAATAAACAAACAAAAAAAAACACTTGTTTTTTTGTTTTTCAAAACCACAATGAAGAACTGATAACAGTTAATTTTTCTATTTACTGATTTTGTGCTCAAATGAAAAATGGAAAAAACAGGTTACAACCGTTTCATCTGATTTTATTATTTTCAATATAGTTAAGTCGTCTGACCCAGAAGTAGTTGTTACTAGGGGAAAAATAAACAAACAGAATTTTCCGAATTAATGAGATACTCAAAAAACAAAAAAGAAACTCACTTGTTTCAAAAACAGAATGAAAAACAGATAACGGTTTGTTTTTCCATTTCCCGATTTTGTGCTCAAATGAAAAATGGAAAAAACGGATTATGACCGTTTCATCTGAATTTGCTATTTTCAGTATATTTAAGTTGTCTGACCCGGAAGTAGTCATTACTAGGGAAAAAAATAGACAAACGGAATTGTCCAAATTAACGAGATACTCAATAAACAAAAATAAACAAACAAAAAAAAAACACTTGTTTTTTTTGTTTTTCAAAACCACAATGAAAAACTGATAACAGTTCATTTTTCTATTTACCGATTTTGTGCTCAAATGAAAAATGGAAAAAACAGGTTACAACCGTTTCATCTGATTTTATTTTTTTCAATATAGTTAAGTTGTCTGACCTGGAAGTAGTTGTTACTAGGGGAAAAATAAACAAACGGAATTTTCCGAATTAACGAGATACTCAAAAAACAAAACAAAAAAAAACACTTGTTTCAAAAACAGAATGAAAAACAGATAACCATTTGTTTTTCCATTTCCCGATTTTGTGCTCAAATGAAAAATGGAAAAAACGGATTACGACCGTTTCATCTGAATTTGCTATTTTCAATATAGTTAAGTTGTCCGACCTGGAAGTAGTCATTACTAGGGAAAAAATAAACAAACGGAATTGTCCAAATTACCGAGATACTCAATAAACAAAAACAAACAAAAAAACACTTGTTTTTTTTGTTTTTCAAAACCACAATGAAAAACTGATAACAGTTCATTTTTCTATTTACCGATTTTGTGCTCAAATGAAAAATGGAAAAAAACAGGTTACAACCGTTTCATCCGATTTTATTATTTTCAATATAGTTAAGTTGTCTGACCCGGAAGTAGCCATAATCCATGTATCATTCCTTCATTCGTTTTTCAATTTAAAACCAAAATCAAAAAACAACTTGTTTTTCATTTTCAAAATCAGAATGAAAAATGAATAACGGTTCGTTTTTCCATTTCCCGATTTTGTGCTCAAATGAAAAATGGAAAAACCGGATAATGACCGTTTCATCCGATTTTGCTATTTTCAATACAGTTAAGTTGTCTGACCCGGAAGTAGTTGTTACAAGGGGAAAAATAAACAAACGGAATTTTCCGAATTAATGAGATACTCAAAAAACAAAACAAAAAAAAACAAAACACTTGTTTCAAAAACAGAATGAAAAACAGATAACGTTTGTTTTTTTCCATTTCCCGATTTTGTGCTCAAATGAAAAATGGAAAAAACGGATTACGACCGTTTCATCCGATTTTGCTATTTTCAATATAGTTAAGTTGTCTGACCCGGAAGTAGTCATTACTAGGGAAAAAAATAAACAAACGGAATTTTCCGAATTAACGAGATACTGTTTTCTGAAAAAAATTAAATTCAGCTGTTTTTCAAAACAGAACAACCATGTCACATCCGTCCACTGCCACATTTAGTGTTTTTGTGTCAGCTGTTATTGTTTTAGATCCACAAATACTAACATTTATGAATAAGAGGAGAATTAGCAATAGCAAGTAAATAAGTTTATTACTAATAAAGTAATGGTACTGACCAGAGCATCATGGGTAATGTCACGTCCGTCCACCTGCAAAAGTTTCCACATACACGTGCTATTCAAAATCCAATATTTCTGAAAATAGAGCTTCCACTGTCAAATAATATCAGTAGTCTGTGCACAAATGGATTAGCATTATTTCAACACAGTTCTATGCATTTCTTACAACTTTTTTTTTTTCTCATTTGAACCCCTAAGTAAATTTTTTGCCGATATATATATATATATATATATATATATATATATATATATATATATATATATATATATATATATATATATAGTAACCCACTGCCACATTATCTAAAACATCTAAAATAAAATAAAGATTTCAAATAAAACTTGCAATAACGCCATTTCCAGGTCCCAAATGATTTTTTTTTCTCTCTAGCTGACCTTTACTTAAGTGATTTATCATCATTTATTATAATATTATACTCTGTATTTTGTATTTTCCACTGTAAATCATGTATTTTCCTATATTTAATTTGCTATACTTAACACATAAAGATCCAAACATCTGAAATTATCTAGCCGCATGTTTGACACCCCTGTATTAAACACAACCACCAATAATGAAACTAAGGCTGAAAACTACCATACAGTATGTAGCTTTTCTGTGTCATTTATTTATTTATTTATTTATACAGTAAATTTATCTAGTTTTATTATTATTATTATTGTTATTATTATTTTTTTATTTATTTATTCATTTTTTTACAGTGTTAAACTTTAAATTAACAGTTTAATCTCATAAATAGAAAATAAATATTTGTGAAATTACCATACATTTGAAAATGTATTTTAACTGTATTTTTCTGTGAAAAAAGAACAAAAAAAAATCTCTTTTAAAAAATGGAATTTTTTAATTATTCGCAGTTACAGGTTTTTTTTTTTTTTTTTTTTTTGTGTGTGTTATTTTACATTTGACATGTAAATCACAGTCTATTTTGGCAATTTCATTGATATGTTCCTGTATCTTAAAAATACAGGAAAAATCTGTCAAATAAACAGAAAATTCAGTTAAGTTACAGATTTTTTTTTTTTTTTTTTTTTTTTTTACAGTGTACAGTTTAATTATTCAGTTTTTTTTATATCTATCTATCTATCTATCTATCTATCTATCTATCTATCTATCTATCTATCTGACATTACACTTACTTTACAACATGTTTGAATAGAATCATAATAGCGGAGTTATTTTAACTCCACTCATGCGAATAAAAAACACATTTTTTATCATTTTATCCGGATTAAAATGATATCCAGTTAAAATGACGAATATTTCATCTTCCACGATGAGCTCACATCACCGCTCATCCAGATTCTTGTTTTTAGACACATCAGACCGAGCATGTCCTACGTCTGCATCGATGCGGCGGAGGTCACACGGCTGATACCAGCGTGGCGTCACACTGATGTTTCCCGTGATGCGTGCGCGGCCGTCCACAAACCATCAAAGCCACGTAAGGCGATCAGATGTGGAGCGCGCGTTCCCTCCGATCGTTGACGGTCGTTCCCTGACCCTGTCAACTGATGCTACTCACACAGATGACGAACGCTCGGAGATGGTTTTAGACTCGAAATTGAATATGGACAGTGTGTTTGCTCTGCTATTTTTATCCTTCTGTTCTAGTTTTACTGGGTCATAACTGCTGCCGCACTGCAGTCTGACTATCTATCTATCTATCTATCTATCTATCTATCTATCTATCTATCTATCTATCTATCTATCTATCTATCTATCTATCTATCTATCTATCTATCTATCTATCTATCTATCATCCCTCCCGCCCTTCATTCACCCATCCATCTATCATCCACCTATCCATCCATCCATCCATCATCTACTTATCTGTCTATCCATCCATCATCCCTCCCTCCATTGATCAATCGATCCATCCATCGATCCATCCATCCATCCATCCATCATCTACCTATCGGTCCATCCATCCATCCATCCATCCATCCATCGCTTCATCTACCCATCCATCTATCATCCATCCATCCATCCATCCATCCATCCATCCGTCCATCTATCCATCATCTACCTATCTGTCCATCCATCCATCACCCCTCCCTCCATTGATCAATCGATCCATCCATCCATCCATCCACTCATGTGATACATCTGTCCAACACATCCATCCATCCATCCATCATCTACCTATCTGTCCATCCATCCATCATCCCTCCCTCCATCGATCCATTCATCCATCGATCCATTCATCCATCCACTCACCCATCCATCCATCCATCCATCCATCCATCCATCCATCCATCCATCCATCCATCATCTACCTATCTGTCCATCCATCCATCATCCCTCCCTCCATCGATCATCCCTCCCTCCATTGATCAATCGATCCATCCATCCATCCACTCATGTGATACATCTGTCCAACACATCCATCCATCCATCCATCCATCCATCCATCCATCCATCATCTACCTATCTGTCCATCCATCCATCATCCCTCCCTCCATCGATCCATTCATCCATCGATCCATTCATCCATCGATCCATTCATCCATCCACTCACCCATCCATCCATCCATCCATCCATCCATCCATCCATCATCTACCTATCAGTCCATCCATCCATCATCCATCCCTCCATCGATCCATTCATCCATCGATCCATTCATCCATCCACCCACCCATCCATCCATCCATCCATCCATCCATCCATCCATCCATCCATCCATCCACTCATGTGACACATCTATCCAACACATCCATCCATCCATCCATCCATCATCTACCTATCGGTCCATCCATCATCTACCTATCGGTCCATCCATCCATCCATCCATCCATCCATCCATCCATCCATCCATCCATCCATCCATCCATCCCTAAAAAAAACTATTTTATCATCCAGAACTGCTGAGTTGGTGTCTTTTTACAGCTACAAGTGTCCATCCCTCTTGTCTGTGCTACACTTCACTGATTTGCCTGCTTGAAATAAAAAAAAAAAAAAAAAAAAAAAAAAAAAAACTGCTGATTGCAATAATAGTTGTTAATTATTGGTTTTCAGGAAAAGCTGTCAATGCATAAAACTAAACTGCTTTATAGAAAAGGTCAAATATAAACCATGAACTGAAATTTAATTTCCCAAATCTCGGTGCATTCAAGTGACCGTCCTTGACAAGTAAATGTATCATTCAGGAAAACTGGGTCAATCTATAGAATCATCGTCTGCTGCACCCCTGTTGTGTGATTATACCAGGCGAGACACGTGTAAATCTTGTTCGGTGCAGCTTAAACATTATGCTATCAACTGCCGAGTCGGCCCGGTCGTTAGTCATCATTTGGCGCATGTATCTCTGTTAGATCCGCCACCTGATCATACATACTCACGTACTGCAATGCATCAAGGGAAATGTTTCCGAGTCTGAGATAAAGTTAAGGCCATTAAGTCTTCAAGCAAGGGAGGGTTTTTACATAGCGGCTTTGCTAATGTTTGAAATGTTTCAACCCAGTCTTGGAAAATAGCCAACCATACCTAACATAATGTCAACAACAGGGTAATAGGAAGGACTGACCTCACTGGATTGAAATGACCTCCACACCAAATGCATGTGAGCAATACAGAACGCTCTATTATAACCTCTATTTTCACCATTTATTCTGCGGCGGTGCAAGAAGAGCTAACCTCCATTGTTGGAGTGAAAAGAGGCTTACAGGAAGGCCCTATTTTTTCTATCACGTGGCCATTGGGTCGGTCTGAACGGGGAAGAAATGACTTGAATGCTCTCTTTTAAAGCTGAAATACAGTACGTATCGGACCGAGCGGTGCAAACACAACAACAAAAAACCACAAGCGAATGAAAACAAAGTGGTTTTAATCCATAAAAAGCAAATAATAGCTCTCGTTTCGATAACTTTATTCAGAACGTACAGTGTGTATGTCCAACTATAATACATGTTTAATATGTATTAGAGCAGGGGTGTCAAACATGTGGCCCCTGACCCAAAACTGGCCCACCAAAGTTTCAAACAAGTGCAAAAATTACACTGAAGATACAGTATTAACAGTCATGTTCAAAGGTGGTTCCACATACACACCAATATGACCTTGAGTAAAATAATGTCATAATAACTTATAAATAATGAGTCCAAATTTTGTTTGTGGTTTAATATGAAAAAAAACAAACAAAAAAAAAACAAAACATGATGATTAATAATGAAAACTCCAATTTCTTCTCTGTTTTAGTGCAAAACGTACATTAAATTATGGCAATATTTGATAATATTTCGCATTAAAAAGAAAATTAAGTGCAATTTTAACAATATTTTGCCTGTCACGCACATGTATAAATGATATGTTGAGACGTAATATTATTAAAATGGCACTTTTTATTCTTTTTAAAGCTGAAATACAGTACATATCGGACCGAGCGGCGCAAACACAACAACAAAAAGCCACAAGCGAAAAATGAGAAAAATGGTTTTAATCCATATAAAGGAAATAGCTCTGGATTCGATAACTTTATTCAAAGCGTAAAGTGTGTATATGCAACTATAATATGTGTTTAGTTTAATATGTATTAGAGCAGGGGTGTCAAACATGTGGACCCCGGCCCAAAACTGGCCCACCAAATGTTCCAATCCGGCCCTTCAGTGCAAAAATTACACTGAAGATACAGTATTAACAGTCATGTTCAAAGGTGGTTCCACATACACACCACTATGACCTTGAGTAAAATAATGTCATAATAACTTATACATAATGAGTCCAAATTTTGTTTGTGGTTTAATATGAAAAAAAAAAACAAAACAAAACATTATGATTAATAATGAAAACTCCAATTTCTTCTCTGTTTTAGTGCAAAAAGTACATTACATTATGGCAATATTTGACAATATTTGGCAATAAAAAGAAAATTAAGTGCAATTTTAACAATATTCTGCCCTTCACGCACATGTATAAATGATACGTTGAGACATAATATTATTAAAATGGCACTTTTTATTCTTTTTAAAGCTGAAATACAGTACATATCGGACCGAGCGGCGCAAACACAACAACAAAAAACCACAAGCAAAAAATGAGAACAATGGTTTTAATCCATATAAAGGAAATAGCTCTGGATTCGATAACTTTATTCAAAGCGTAAAGTGTGTATATGCCACTATAATACATGTTTAGTTTAATATGTATTAGAGCAGGGGTGTCAAACATGTGGCCCCCAGCCCAAAACTGGCCCACCAAATGTTCCAATCCGGCCCTTCAGTGCAAAAATTACACTGAAGATACAGTATTAACAGTCATGTTCAAAGGTGGTTCCACATACACACCACTATGACCTTGAGTAAAATAATATCATAATAACCTATAAATAAGGAGTCCAAATTTTGTTTGTGGTTTAATATGAAAAAAAAAATATATATATATATATAATATGATTAATAATGACAACTCCAATTTCTTCTCTGTTTTAGTGCAAAAAGTACATTACATCATGGCAATATTTGACAATATTTGGCAATAAAAAGAAAATTAAGTGCAATTTTAACAATATTCTGCCTGTCACGCACATGTATAAATGATACGTTGAGACATAATATTATTAAAATGGCACTTTTTATTCTTTTTAAAGCTGAAATACAGTACATATCGGACCGAGCGGCGCAAACACAACAACAAAAAACCACAAGCGAAAAATGAGAAAAATGGTTTTAATCCATATAAAGGAAATAGCTCTGGATTCGATAACTTTATTCAAAGCGTAAAGTGTGTATATGCAACTATAATATGTGTTTAGTTTAATATGTATTAGAGCAGGGGTGTCAAACATGTGGACCCCGGCCCAAAACTGGCCCACCAAATGTTCCAATCCGGCCCTTCAGTGCAAAAATTACACTGAAGATACAGTATTAACAGTCATGTTCAAAGGTGGTTCCACATACACACCAATATGACCTTGAGTAAAATAATGTCATAATAACTTATACATAATGAGTCCAAATTTTGTTTGTGGTTTAATTTGAAAAAAAAAAAAAAATTATATGATGATTAATAATGACAATTCCAATTCCTTCTCTGTTTTAGTGCAAAAAATACATTAAATCATGGCAATATTTGACAATTTTTGACAATATATGACTTTATAAAGAAAATTAAGTACAATTTTAACAATATTCTGCCTGTCACGCACATGTATAAATGATATGTTGAGACATAATATTATTAAAATGGCACTTTTTATTCTTTTTAAAGCTGAAATACAGTACGTATCGGACTGAACGGCGCAAACACAACAACAAAAAACCACAAGCAAAAAATGAGAACAATGGTTTTAATCCATATAAAGGAAATAGCTCTGGATTCGATAACTTTATTCAAAGCGTAAAGTGTGTATATGCCACTATAATACATGTTTAGTTTAATATGTATTAGAGCAGGGGTGTCAAACATGTGGCCCCCAGCCCAAAACTGGCCCACCAAATGTTCCAATCCGGCCCTTCAGTGCAAAAATTACACTGAAGATACAGTATTAACAGTCATGTTCAAAGGTGGTTCCACATACACACCACTATGACCTTGAGTAAAATAATATCATAATAACCTATAAATAAGGAGTCCAAATTTTGTTTGTGGTTTAATATGAAAAAAAAAAAATATATATATATATATTATGATTAATAATGACAACTCCAATTTCTTCTCTGTTTTAGTGCAAAAAGTACATTACATCATGGCAATATTTGACAATATTTGGCAATAAAAAGAAAATTAAGTGCAATTTTAACAATATTCTGCCTGTCACGCACATGTATAAATGATACGTTGAGACATAATATTATTAAAATGGCACTTTTTATTCTTTTTAAAGCTGAAATACAGTACATATCGGACCGAGCGGCGCAAACACAACAACAAAAAACCACAAGCGAAAAATGAGAAAAATGGTTTTAATCCATATAAAGGAAATAGCTCTGGATTCGATAACTTTATTCAAAGCGTAAAGTGTGTATATGCAACTATAATATGTGTTTAGTTTAATATGTATTGGAGCAGGGGTGTCAAACATGTGGCCCCCAGCCCAAAACTGGCCCACCAAATGTTCCAATCCGGCCCTTCAGTGCAAAAATTACACTGAAGATACAGTATTAACAGTCATGTTCAAAGGTGGTTCCACATACACACCACTATGACCTTGAGTAAAATAATGTCATAATAACTTATACATAATGAGTCCAAATTTTGTTTGTGGTTTAATATGAAAAAAAAAAAACAAAACAAAACATTATGATTAATAATGAAAACTCCAATTTCTTCTCTGTTTTAGTGCAAAAAGTACATTACATTATGGCAATATTTGACAATATTTGGCAATAAAAAGAAAATTAAGTGCAATTTTAACAATATTCTGCCTGTCACGCACATGTATAAATGATATGTTGAGACATAATATTATTAAAATGGCACTTTTTATTCTTTTTAAAGCTGAAATACAGTACGTATCGGACCGAACGGCGCAAACACAACAACAAAAAACCACAAGCAAATGAAAACAAAGTGGTTTTAATCCATAAAAAGTAAATAACAGCTCTCTATTCGATAACTTTATTCAATGTCCACAGTGTGTAAACAGTGTGTATATGCAACTAAGATACATGTCTAATATGTATTATAGCAGGGGTGTCAAACATGTGGCCCCCAGCCCAAAACTGGCCCACCAAAGTTTCCAATCCGGCCCTTCAGTGCAAAAATTACACTGAAGATATTAACATTCAAGTGTGTTTCAGTAATTTTTTTTTTTCAGGTTCCACACACAGACCAATATGGTCTCAAGTAAAATAATAGCTAAATAGCTATTATTAGCTATTAATAGATAGTAGCTATATAAATAAAATAATAGATTTATAATAAAATATAAACAATAACTCCAAACTTTCTGCTTGGTTTAATGTGAAAAAAAAAATTACATTATGCTGATAAATAATGACAACTCCATTTTTTTTGTCTGTTTTAGTGCAAAAAATAACTAACCATTTAACAATGAAATGTGAATAACTTGAACAAATATGAACAACCTGAAATGTTTCAAGGAAATCTGGTGCAATTTGAACAATATCCTGTCTGTAACGCACAAGCTGAGGTATAATACTGTTAAAATAGCACTTTTTTTTGTTGTTTTTTGCTGAAATACAGTACATATCAGACCGAGTGGAGCAACCACAACAACCAAAGGCCAAAAATAATAATAAATAATACATTTTCTTCTGGTTTAATGTGAAAAAAGCTGATAAATAATGACAACTCCAATTTTTTTCTCTGTCTTAGTGCAAAAAAATAACAAAATTGTGACATTTACATAAACTGTCCTTTAACAATAAAATATGAATAACATAAACCTGAAATGTGCAAAGAAAATTAGGTGCAATTTCAAAAATATTCTGCCTTTAATGCACATGTTGAGGCATAATATTTTTTTTGTTTTGTTTTGTTTTTGTTTTTTTTTTTTTAGCATAAATACAGTACATATCAAAGCGAGGGGAGAAACCACAACAACCAAAGGCCAAAAATAATAATAAATAATAATAAATAACACATTTTCATCTGGTTTAATGTGAAAAAAAAAAAAAAAAAAAATTATATTAAGCTGATAAATAATGCCAACTCCAATTTTTTTCTCTGTTTTAGTGCAAAAAAATAACAAAATTATGACATTTACATAAACTATCCTTTAACAATACAATGTGAATAACATGAACCTGAAATGTCCAAAGAAAATTAGGTGCAATTTCAAAAATATTCTGCCTTTAATGCACATGTTGAGGCATAATATTGTTAATTTTTTTGTTTTTTTTTTAGCTGAAATACAGTACATATCGGAGCAAGCGGAGCAACCACAACAACCAAAGGCCAAAAATAATAATAAATAACACATTTTCTTCTGGTTTAATGTGAAAAAAAATATTATATTATGCTAATAAATAATGACAACTCCAATTTTTTCTCTATTTGAGTGCAAAAAATAACAAAATTATGACAGTCACTTAAACTATCCTTTAAAAATAAAATGTGAATAACATGAACCTGAAATGTCCAAAGAAAATTAGGTGCAATTTCAAAAATATTCTGCCTTTAATGCACATGTTAAGGCATAATATTGTTAATTTCTTTTTTTTTTTTTCTTTTTTTTTTTTTTAGCTGAAATACAGTACATATCGGAGCGAGCGGCGCAACCACAACAACCAAAGGCCACAAATAATAATAAACAATAATAAATAACACATTTTCTTCTGGTTTAATGTGAAAAAAAATATTATATTAAGCTGATAAATAATGGCAACTCCAATTTTTTTCTCTGTTTTAGTGCAAAAAATAACAAAACTATGACATTTACATAAACTATCCTTTAACAATACAATGTGAATAACATGAACCTGAAATGCCCAAAGAAAATTAGGTGCAATTTCAAAAATATTCTGCCTTTAATGCACATGTTGAGGTATAATATTGGTAAAATGGCCCTTTTTTTTTTTTTTTTTTTTTTTTTCTTTTTAGCTAAATACAGTACATATTCAGAGTGAGCGGTGCAAACACAACCACTAAAGGCCACATGCAAATGAAAACAATGTGGTTTTAATCCATAAAAAGGCAATAGCAGCTCTCTATTCAGTTTAATTTGTCTGAAACGCTTGAGTCTTCAAACGTTTTAATTAGAATCTGTTTCATTGCCAGGATTAAACCTACAAAAACTGATTAGCAATTTGCGATAACTTTATTCAATACAGTGTGTAAACAGTGTGTATATGCGACTACGATGCATGTTTCTGATCTCAAAGCCAGAACAAACTGTATACGTGTGTGTATATGTAACAGAAAACCTGTTTTTTTGTTGGGTTTTTTTTTGTGTTTTTTTCAGCCCACAGCAGCATACTGCAAAACTTGATAAGGTATAAAAACCATGTGCTATACAGTTTCAGGAAATTAAACACTAGCGTGGCTGAGTACACAGGAGTCACCTGCCTGAGGAGGATCTGTCAAATATGATATTTGTTTAAAAATGATGAAACAAGTGTATCTGCGATCAGACGGACATTTACACACCTGCTGAAGGAAGCTCGCGTCTGTTAATGATTCTAAAGGTACTTTTTTTTTTTTTCCAAATATCTCTACTAATATATGGGATTCATTGTTGGGGAGGGGGTGTTTTATCCTTTTAAAAGTAGATAGCTGCTCTTTCCCATTCATCCAGGCAGACTCTTTGTCAGAATTTGTATTCCATTTCATCAGGTTGTTTTTCATTCGCATTCATCCGATATGACTAAACAGACTAATATAGCCTGTTTTTTGTTCAAGGGCACAGAGTGTGAAAAAGGACAGAAATGTGGCTTCTATTATAGGGGCGCCGACCAATTTGTCTCGGTTTTAATGATTCGTTTGGGGTGGTTGTTAATTGCAGATACTCATTAGGTCAGTCTATACCCATGGATGTAATGTACTGGTACATGTGGGACAACAGACCAAAAAATGAGCCACTATAAGAAAAAAAAAACAGAGAACAGTCTAAAAAATTATCCACTATAAGAAAAGAAAGAGAACATTTAAAAAAAAATTATCCACTACAAGAAAAAAAAAAGAACAGTCCAAAAAATTAGCCACTATAAGAAAAGAAAGAGAACAGTTAAAAAAAATATCCACTATAAGAAAAAAAGAGAACAGTCCAAAAAATTATCCAATATAAGAAAAGAAAGAGAACAGTTAAAAAAAAAAAAAAAAAATTATCCACTATAAGAAAAAAAGAGAACAGTCCAAAAAATTAGCCAGTGTAAGAAAAAAAAGAAAACAGTCCAAAAAATTATCCACTATAAGAAAAAAAAGAGAACGGTCCAAAAAATTAGCCACTATAAGAAATGAAAGAGAACAGTTAAAAAAAAATATCCACTATAAGAAAAAAAAAAGAACAGTCCAAAAAATTAGCCACTATAAGAAAAGAAAGAGAACAGTTAAAAAAAATATCCACTATAAGAAAAAAAGAGAACAGTCCAAAAAATTAGCCACTATAAGAAAAAAAAGAAAACAGTCCAAAAAATTTTCCACTATAAGAAAAAAAAAGAGAACAGTCCAAAAAATTAGCCACTATAAGAAATGAAAGAGAACAGTTAAAAAAAAAAAAAAAAAATCCACTATAAGAAAAAAAAAGAACAGTCCAAAAAATTAGCCACAATAAGAAAAGAAAGAGAACAGTTTAAAAAAATTAGCCACTATAAGAAAAAAAATCCACTATAAGAAAAAAAAGAGAACAGCCCAAAAAATTATCCACTGTAAAGTTGCTAACAAACAAACAAACAAACAAACACACAAACAAACAAACACACAAAGCAAAGTGATCACAATACCTCCTGGAGGAGGTAATAATAATAATAATAATAATAATAATAATAATAATAATAATAATAATAATAATAAAGACTATTTATATAGCACTTATCACAGAATAATATTAATTAAAAAAAATACAATACATGAAAAAATTAGGATAGAGCGAATATAAAATGACAAAAACTGAAAAGTCAAATACGAAAACTGAATAAAGCAAAACAAAAGAACTAAAAGTAGAATCAAATAAAAACAGACACAAACAAACATGAATGGACACATTATTAACAATAACAACACCCTGATCATCCACATGTCCACTGTGACCAGAAGATCATCAAACTAATTATATACACACATAAATAAACACACTGTGGATGTAAATATAACCCCCCCCCACCCCCCCACCCCCATTTGCCAATAACAGAAGTAACAGAAGGCTTAAACAAGTCGTCCGACGCTCTCCTCGATGTTCTTCACCCGACCCGATGATGAACACCAGATAAAAATAACCTTCTTCTTGAAAGGGAAAGTGATTACAGTTTCACTCTTTAAACCCCTTACCCTTGGGGGTCTTAATCAAGACGGTGAAATCGCCCGGTGCCCATAGTGATGTATAGCTACAATTCCTCATGCAATCAATAACTAGAGATTCTGTCATTTTGTACATGTGATTATAGACAGCAACAGCCAAATATGGTTCTAAAGAGACTCTACGATCAATACAGCGTCTTTCTTTCGGGGTGATGCTCCGTCGTTGATTTTTTTCGGAATCAAAAGGGAAAATTCCCCAAAGCTTCTAATGTGTTCTCCACTTCTTTTCACTTTTCATCCCGTTCATCCGCTACAAGCACCCAAGTTTGGTTTTCTTTCTTTCTTTTTTGGTGCGTTTCATCAATACAATGCTGTCATTTCACATTTGTTTTCTCCCGTGAAGACAACATCCCAGTATGCAAATGTGTTCCTCTTTCGGTGTTGCGTTTAAAAATCGACGTTTTACCCGTTGAAATTCTAAAAATAAGAATCATCCTGACTGATTTCCTGTTCCTTGACAGTCAGTGGTTTCTGTGCTTAAAATAATAGTCGCATTTAAATACTTTTAACCACAGCTAAATAAAGAAATGAGAAAAATCAGCTAAAAAATACTGTCAATACTGTATGTTTTTGAGCATGACTGGGGCAGATTTTATAATTATCGAGTTGAAAAGTTGAAAAAAAAACACTATTTCAGAGGCCACGTCAGACTTCAGACTTGTCATTCAATAAAGGCACCATCAGTACTTTATTTAACGAAATATCGGTACTTTGCTCACCATAGTTTCAGTTTATAAATAAAATAAATAAATAAAAACACACCTCGCGAAATATAAAGTAGCCTAAAATACTGTAATCATTAAAAATATATTTTTTAAAAGACTAAAAATATTCAGCCCACTGTGATCTCAATAATAATGAAAAATTAAAATGACATTACGACAATGTTTACATCTTCAACTTAACCTTAAAAAAAGCAAACAACATGAACAACGACAAATAAACTGAAATTACTTAAAAGAAATTTTACAATATTATGCCTCTGCTTATCTTTTTCACATGTGCATTATAACTTAAATCAGATATCGCACTGGATTTATAAATACAGAAAACATTTAGTGACCAGCAATTTTTATTTATTTATTTATTTATTTATTTTATTTTGTGTATGTGTGTGTTTACCTGTAACACTTGTAACGTTGCAGGTGCCTTTGTTTGTAAGGTACAGGTCTACATGTGTTTATATTTACAAGTGTGTATATATATATATATATATATATATATATATATATATATATATATATATATATATATATATATATATAAACAAAAAAGTGTGAATAAATATATTGTTAGAAAAGTAAATAAATAAATAAATAAATAAATAAAAACATACCTCGCGAAATATAAAGTAGCCTAAAATACTGTAATCATTTTAAATGTATATATATATATATATATATATATATATATATAAACTTTTTTTTTTTTTTAAACTAAAAGACTAAAAACATTCAGCCCACTGTGATCTAAATAATAATGAAAAATTGAAATTACATTACGACAATGTTTACATCTTCAAATTATCCTTTAAAAAATGCAAAAAATTTGAACGATGACAAATAAACTGAAATTACTTCAAATAAATTTTACAATATTATGCCTCTGCTTATCTTTTTCACATGTGCATTATAATTGTAATTAAAGCATTTTAGTAAATACAAATTCTGGGCTTACAGTGTAAAGCACAGGTGTCAAACATGCGGCCCGGGGGCCAAATCCGGCCCGCAAAAGGGTCCAATCCGGCCCACGGGATGAATTTGTGAAATACAAAAATTACACTGAAGATATTAACAATCAAGGATGTCAAAAACAATTTAAGTCAGGTTCCACATACAAACACATACAGACCAAACAGATTTCAAGTGGGTCGGAACCAGTAAAATATTGTTAAAATAACCTATAAATAATGACAACCCCAAATTTTCTTTTTATTTTTTTGGTGTAAAAAAGGAAAATTACATGAAACTATTTAACTCTATTTTTATTTAAAAAAATGTGAATAACCTGAACAGATATGAAGAAACAGAAATGTCTTATGAAAAGTAAATGCAATTTTACCAATATTCTGCCCATTACTAATTTTTTTTCTTTTTTTTTTTTTGTGATTGTAATGCACATGTGTAAATGATAAACTGATAAAACCGAGGCAGAATATTGTTAAAATTGCACTTGTTTTTCTTAAGACAATTCAAGTTGTTCATGTTAATCAGATTTTTAAGGCAACTTTGTAGATGTAAACAAAATGATCATAATAGAATTTTACTTTTTTCACTGGTGTTATTTTACTGGTCCGGCCCACTGGATACGATCGTATTGGGGTGAAAATGGCCCCTGAACTAAAAAATGAGTTTGACACCCCTGGTGTAAAGGAACAGAGAGCCGAATTTATGTTTAAAAAACTTGCCCTTTTTTTTTATTTTTTTTTTTATTTTTTATGTAAGCCGACAATGAGCTTCTCCTGTCTGAAAGACGAGCAGCCGCCACTGGATCTGACATCCTTTTTATTTATGTTGCCAAAAATCTCCAGTGACAGGAGATGTGGTTCATGTCTCCGGTGTAATTTTTTTTTTTTTTTGAATTCTCTTTATTGAGTTTTTTCATATAGTAACAAAGACGTGTTCATATACATTCATTGTGTTTAATGCAAAAAAAAATGAGAACACAGTAAAACAAAAAACACACAAACAACAGTAAACAATGAACATCAAAAATCAAACATGCGTCAAACATGCGGCCCGGGGGCCAAATCCGGCCCACAAAAGGGTCCAATCCGGCCCGCGGGATGAATTTGTGAAATACAAAAATTACGCTGAAGATATTAACAATCAAGGATGTCAAAAACATTTTAGTTCAGGTTCCACGTACAGACCAAATAGATTTCAAGTGGGTCAGAACCAGTAAAATATTGTTAAAATAACCTATAAATAATGACAACCCCAAATTTTCTTTTTGTTTTTTTGGTGTAAAAAAGGAAAATTACATGAAAATATTTAACTCTACTTTTATAAAAAAAATGTGAATAACCTGAACAGATATGAAGAAACAGAAATGTCTTATGAAAAGTAAATGCAATTTTACCAATATTCTGCCCGTTACTTTTTTTTTTTTGTGATTGTAATGCACATGTGTAAATGATAAACTGATAAAACCGAGGCAGAATATTGTTAAAATTGCACTTGTTTTTCTTAAGACAATTCAAGTTGTTCATGTTAATCAGATTTTTAAGGCAACTTTGTAGATGTAAACAAAATGATCATAATAGAATTTTACTTTTTTCACTGATATTATTTTACTGGTCCGGCCCACTGGAGATCGTATTGGGGTGAAAATGGCCCCTGAACTAAAAAATGAGTTTGACACCCCTGGTGTAAAGGAACAGAGAGCTGAATTTATGTTTAAAAAACTTGACCATTTTTTTTTTATTTTTATTTTTTTTTATGTAAGCCGACAGCGAGCTTCTCCTGTCTGAAAGACGAGCAGCCGCCACTGGATCTGACATCCTTTTTATTTATGTTGCCAAAAATCTCCAGTGACAGGAGATGTGGTTCATATCTCCGGTGTAATTTTTTTTTTTTTTTTTTAATTCTCTTTATTGAGTTTTTTCATATAGTAACAAAGACGTGTTCATATACATTCATTGTGCGAAATGCAAAAAAAAAAAAAAAAAAAAAAAAAAAAAAAAAAGAGAACACAGTAAAACAAAAAAAACACAAACAACAGTAAACAATGAACATCAAAAACCAAACTGAGGACATCATATATCGCCAGTCCTTAGTTGTTTACACATTTGCATTATTAAAATAATTATTGAAAGGTTGCCATGTTAAGTGGAATGCATTTCATTTCCCTTTTAATGAAAATTACATTTTTTCCAGTTGTAAGTGTTTCATTACTTCTCTCATTAACCCTTAAAAGGTAACCATGGTGCCCCCCACAGCTACGGTGATAAAAACATCTAAAAATGTTATTTTTTAGGCAGTTACAATACTTTATTGCTTATAGTATGAAAGGATAGCAATGAAACAAAAACAAAAAAAATAACAAAATTGTGCTTTATTTTCCAAATAAATTCTCCTTTACTGCGTGAAGTATTTCCTTCACTAAAGTTAACAGAAAATTTCAAAAAAGTTTCACATGTTACAAATAAGCACACTACATTGCTATAACACATTTGCAATACAGTTTCAATAAAGTTTCTCTAAAAACTAAACAATAACTAAAAACTAAACTAACTACACAATTGGGTAGTACGAATAGGTGCTCACAAACAGTCTTCACAGAAGGAAAACTGACGTCATAAACACTATCGATCAATAAACGGTCATCATCTTATTCAGATTCTACTTCTAAATCTGTAAGTTCTATCCTAATATCTTCATCACTTAGAGTTTTCGTCTTAGTCGATGTTAAAATTACTCAAAAAAGATTAAAGCACTGAAGGTTAGCGTTATTAGAAATGTATAATATCAATTATTGATCATATTCTCAAATACCTGAAATGGAAAAACAATAAATCAATATACGTTAAAGGTAAGACCCCAAAATGTCTGTATTGCCTATATTATTCTACGAGTTAATTTTTTGGTTCCATTTTACTTTTCAGATCCCTTTACTACACTCAAAAAAAATAATTAAGCCAAAAATGTTGAATTTATGTATTTTAATTACATGTAAATTTTCCATGTAATTTTGTTACATAAGTTTAATGTAAAGAGTTGCATTTAATACAATGTTTTTTCTATCATATTGAGTCAATATGAATAAATGAATACCTTCAGTCAGATTTGCTTTAGTTAATGCAAACTTTTACATAAACTGTGTTTGATAAACTCAGCCTTTTTATGTGATCTAGTAAATAAAGTTTACTTTACTTGTTTAGATTCACTTTATACTAAGCATATTCACATTATGTTTGACTTTTTCATATAAATAAACTTTAAATGTCATATATTTCAGTTACATTTTACTTTAAAATATTACTTCATGTTTATTAGAGCCAAGAATCATTTTTTTGAGTGTAGGAGGGTAAATGAAGTAACATGCACGAACTTCAAATAAAACATAGAAAACATAAAAAATTAAAAACGTGGGGTCTGCTGGGACCCCAGGTTACCTAATAAGGGTTAAGGCTGAATGGGCGGGGGGAGTTTTTTGTTTCCAATTTAATAGGATTAATCTTCGCGCTAGCAACACCATAAAACATATCATATCATTTTGGTTGTTGGAAAGTTCTACAGCAAAGTTTCACACCAAACAAAGCAAAAACCGGATCTGGTTTAAGTTGTTTTTTTAAGATTTCGGATAAAGTCTGAAATATCTTGGTCCAGTACAGGGTGAGTCAGAAAAAAACGTTCTTTTCATTTAAAGAAATTGTACCACTGAAATGGAAATGCTTATTTTTCTTTTGATTATACAGTCATATTGATGTGGTTATTGAGCATGTCTGGCGATTGAATCATTGATTTATGGCAGGCATGTCCAAAGTCCGGCCCGGGGGCCAATCACGGCCCGCGGTCAGATTTTATACGGCCCACAGCTTGGGTTTTAGAATGTATTATTTATGGCCCGCTTGGACTGTTGAACCGAGTACATGAATCATAAGAGGTTCAAAATGCAGTTTCTCCTTTCACCTCATGGTGGCAGCACCACTCTAACTCTATCGGGCTCTGCGACCTTACCGTGAACTTTTTTCGCTAATTTCTAACCATGGCGCCTGTAAATAAAAAAAACGAAAGTTGACAGTGAGGGCCGCCGCTTCCAGGAGAGATGGGAATTACAATTTTTTTTTCACTGAAAATCGAGGCGATTATGTTTGCCTAATTTGTCAAGAGACTGTTGCCTTGTTTAAGGAATTCAATGTAAAGAGACGCTAGCAGACAAAACATGCTAACGCATACGACAAGCTAGCAGGGAGTGAGCGCTCCGAAAAAGTGAAGCAAATTCAAGCTGCTTTAAACTCACAACAGTGACTCTTCATGTGAACCTGAGTTCAATGAATTCACCACCAAGACAGGCTACCGAGTTGCCAGGTTAGTTGCCTATAATTGCTGGTGTTATGTACTTATAGATGTGACACAAAATATTACTTTCTAAATGATTTTGTGAAAGACAAGAGTAAGAGTCATATGTTTTCATCTTAAACGTTAACAGACTTTGCATTACTGAGTAATATATGAGTAATGATTACTCATATAAGTCATGTTTAAAATGAATGTGGGGTTAAGATTTTTATCAACTTGGAAGTTTAAGATACTCCACACAGTTTGTTCTATGTTATCTGACTCCAGATGTGAAAGGAAGGCAGAATTGTTTTTTGTTTTTTTGTTTTTTTAATTTGTTCACACCTGAGTGGCTCAGATTTGTTACATTGCCATTTAAAAAAAATGATATTGTGACAATGAAAATAAAATTGTTGTAGAAAAGCGCATTTACATGTAATTTTTACTGTTTAAAAAATGTCCGAAGGGACGACTGGCCCCTGGCAATGTCCACATTATCAGATCTGGCCCTCTTTAAAAAAAAGTTTGGACACCCCTGATTTATGGCATAGCATAACAGAGGGAATGTCCGTTGTTTATTGTGCACCGAAATATCTGCCAACACAGTTTATGCCACCGTGAATGAAATTGAAATTGTCAACCATTACAGCATGTTTACTCGCCATCAAAATGTTTTGTCTCAACGAAGTCGTCCGGCACGACCTTCAACCTGGCTACCGTTCAGATTGATGCAAATCTGTGCTCGTTGTCGCATCTCTAACACAGCTCTTCTCGCCATTCGTGTTCGTCGTAGGGCTTGGATTTCAGCCGTGATGCGATTTCGGAGTTCCTGAAGAGTTTGCGGAACAGTCTGATACACACGGTTTTTAACCCTTTCATGCACAGTGGTCACTCCAGTGGACAGCTCTTCTACAGCTGTTCTCTTATATATTCATGGGTTTTGTTGTTCTTTTCATTGTTTTTTTTTTTTTTTTTTTTTTTTTACCCATATCTTTATTAAAGTTTTAAGACACTACATATCTTTTCTGACATGAATTGGTAACATTATGTAGATCTCTCCTGAGCATAAACCCCCAGAATCACAAGCACTCTCCATAGTTTTCACAGTTTATCAGTAAATACATGTTTCTGTGCGTAAAAAATTAAATGTGTGGTGTCCAGCTGAGTGGACATTTTTGCAACTTCATGAAAAATAGGTTCATAAGATTTTTTTTTTTTTTTTTTTTCATTATTATTTTTTGTAAGTTTTTATTTTATTTTTTTTTTAAATTTAAATAATTTTTATTTTTTTATTTATTTTTCAGAAGAAAATTTTCAATCGCATTGTTTTTTTTCATGCCTAAAAAGGAATAAAAACACTCAGGAAAAAAAATTTGATTAAGGTTCTCATAATTCGTGCATGAAAGGGTTAAGATACCCCCACAAGAAAAAATCAAGGGGGGTCAAGTCCGGGGCTCTAGGTGGCCACTCTCTCTCCTGACCCAAACAGACAACTCGATGAGGAAATAATACCTGCAATCGCTGTGGTCTTGCCATGATGAAAACTCCCTGGGCACTGTCATGTAGGCCTATGTCCTGAGTGTGAAAGCAAAGCCCCGACTCCTGTAATTGTTGTCAATTTCAAGTTTGTTCACTGTGGCATACATTGTGTTGGCAGGTATTTCAGCGCCCAATAAACAATGGACCTTCTCTCTCTTATGCAATGCAATAAATCTATGACTACATCACCAGACATGCTCAATAACCACATCAATATGACTGTATGGTCAAAAGAAAAATCAGTGTTTCCGTTTTAGCAGTACAATTTCTTTAAATGGAAAGAGCGTGTTTTTCTGACTCACCCTGTATATTTTGACACAAGGACAGTTCCAAAACATACGTGCAAATCTTCGGTGTAATTTTTTTTGCATTTCACTAATTCATCCCACAGGAACTCATATCTGCACTCGACGATCGCTCACGTAGTAGCGATTCCCACCATCAGCAGTTTTCACACTTTTTTTTTTTTTTTTTTTCCATGTAAGTGAAGGTTGCCAAGTTAATTTTTAACCCAGTGTTTACAATACGACGGGGTTTGTACGCATTTCAGTGACAATACCGTAACTGTGTAGGAGGACTACAAGATACAAGAGTAGTTTAGTCGAAATTGGGACAGTGGCATAAACACCAGAGGGATCAGGCTATTGTTTCTGCCTCTAAATATAAGGAATTCAGCTTCCTGTGGCTGAACACAAGCAGAAAGAAGCAGAATGACATAACCATCCCTGAGAGAGGAACATATTCTCTTGCAAGTGTTACGAGCTTTTAACGCCCTCTTGCTGACAGTCGACGAACTGCACGTTTAAAATAAAATGGAGGATTGTTTTCAGACATCAGCCCTCCCTGTACACATATATGGCATGCTGACAGGGTTTTTTCCCGGAGTAGGGATGTTTATACTGTCACCTTAAAAGGATCCAAGAGTTTTCATGTTTGCATTTATACTGCTAGATTCTGACACAGCAGCAGGTGATGTTTCAACTCTACATATGGCGTTTTTATCCTCCTCACTTTACTCGGCAACTGTTTATTTTATTTTATTATTTTTTTTTTTTTCTGTTGACTGCTTTGTTTTTATCACGCGTTTTGACTTTATAATCCATTGCTTTGCCACTTTTTACTGACCGCTAACACTGAACAAGCTAAACACTAAACACCTCCATTATGGAAAATAAAATCAGGATTCAGCATTTTTTTTTTTTTTTGGCAACATGCCCATAGTGCCATGCTTCATTTTTATTGCAAAAAAATAGCGTAATGCAACACTACACCGGCCAGTGATGCAAAGTAAGGATTATTCATAATAATAATAATCTTCAACTCGATTCATGTGACCGTCTTTACTGGACTCGTGCTTAAGGCTATGATAATAATAAATAAAAATATCTTTGTATTTTATCTTCTTATCTTTTATATATATATATATAATCTGGTAACAGTTTATAACAAGTACATGCTATGAAGCATTAGTTAAGCATTATTCATCATTTATAAAGCTTATTTCTGACATTAATATATGGTTTATAAAGACAGATATAATGGTTTTACTCATCATTAATAAGAACATTACTTAAGCATTAACAAATACTGTATTCATTATTTATAAAGCATATTTCTGACATAAATACTCATTAATATATGGATTATAAGCACAGATGTTTTACTAATCATAAATAAGAACATTAGTTAAGCATTAACAAATACTGTATTCATCAATTATAAAGCATATTTCTGACATGAATACTCATTAATATATGGTTTATAAACACAGTTATAAATGTTTTGCTCATCATTAATAAGAACATTACTTAAGCATTAACAAATACTGAATTCATCATTTATAAAGCATATTTCTGACATAAATACTCATTAATATATGGTTTATAAACACAGTTATACATGTTTTACTCATCATTAATAAGAACATTAGTTAAGCATTAACAAATACTGAATTCATCATTTATAAAGCATATTTCTGACATGAAAACTCATTAATATATGGTTTATAAACACAGTTATACATGTTTTACTCATCATTAATAAGAACATTAGTTAAGCATTAACAAATACTGAATTCATCATTTATAAAGCATATTTCTAACATAAATACTCATTAATATATGGTTTATAAACACAGTTATAAATGTTTTGCTCATCATTAATAAGAACATTACTTAAGCATTAACAAATACTGAATTAATCATTTATAAAGCATATTTCTGACATGAATACTCATTAGTATATGGTTTATAAACACAGTTATAATGGTTTTCCTCATCATTAATAAGCTCATCTACAATGTGCTTAATGATTGTATTTTCATACTTTATAAATTATGGATTTGGCGTTTAATCATTTTATATTGTATCACTTACAAACCAGTTTTGATGTGCATTTTATGCTCGCACATACACTATTCAGACATGTACTAATGGTTAGTGGGTATTTTATTCTAACTCACATTTATTTATTTATTTTCTAGTAGATGTCTTATAAACAGTTATTAATACAGGAATCCATTATTTCAGGTAGCTATAAAGCACGTACTACTCATTAATTAAATATATGATGTGAGCTCATCTAAAGTGTAGACTATCTATGACATATAAAACATTTACAAATGAGATTTAAAGGTTGGCAATGCCTAAAGACTCACAAAAGTGTCAGTTATTCTAATAAAGGAAAGACACAACACATGGGATTATTAAAAAAAAACTGCATGATTGAACGATGAATGATTATAATTATGAACGATTCGTAAAACATTTATAACTGTGCTTATAAACCATGTCATGTCAGAAATATGCTTCATAAATAATGAATTCAGTATTTGTTCATGCTTAACGAATGCTTCATAGTGTGTACTTATTATAAAGTGTTACCCATAAGCATGTCCAATTTTCCAGTTTTCAAAAAAAAACAAAAAACAAATAAACAAAAAATTTAACTAAAAAAAAAAAAAATAATAATTAAATAAAAAAATTTTAAAAAGGAGAAAAGAAGTACCCCCCCACCCTCTCACAATAGTCTACATTCACTTAATTATAAGTGTTATAGCTGTTCTTTTCTGTTATGCTTTTTTTTTTTTATAGATGTTTTTCTTTCTCGGTCGATCCTATGAGAGAAAATTTGATCTTTTAAAATTTCAAGAAACACATTACGTCCGTTATCCAGGCGTGTTCTGCTGGAGGTTTAGGCGACTTCCAAAGAAGGAGGATACATTTACGGGCAATCAAAGAAACAAATGCTAACACTTGTAGTTTCTATGTGGTGAGCTTTGGATAATTCATAGGGACTCCAAAGATGGCAGTAAGTGGACAAGGTGTTATATCAGGCTATGATAATAATAAAAAAAAAAAAAAAAAAAACTGAGTATTTTGTCTTTCTATTGTGTTTTTACTGTATAAAAAAAAATTGTGTTTATTTAAATGTGTGCTTTATACATGCTTATTTCTAGATTTAACAATCTTAATTCAAGAAATCTTGTCAAGTGAAATAATCTTGCTGCATGAACATATATTCCACTTGTTTCGAGTACCTTTTTTTTCTCAGATTTAGTGTTTTTATCTTGTTTTTGGACATCCATTTTTTGCAGCGTACATACCGGAAAACACTGCAGACATGAAACTGTATTTCATATGCGCTACAGTCACGATGAATCAGCTTAATAAATGTACCCAACTCATGATTCACATCTTAGATTATACTATATTAGGTCCGGCTTGTAACTAGGAAGAATCTAAGTTAATAAAGCTTTTCTTTTTGGTCGTTTCCTCAGGGCTGCCTAACAAGTGACTCATATTGTCACATGTTCCGTTGAGTTCTCAGAGGAAAAAAAAAAAAAAAAAAAAAAAAAAAGAATCAAGGCTTTGAGTCACATGCTATCCCTGCTGACCGAGTATTAGAACTGCGAGATGTAATTTGTAGCCTTTCCTGTCTTCCCAGCGTGATGCCGAGATAAACCGACCACTGTGGGCATATATTACAGTATACTACCCCGAGTCTATTTCATACAGGGCCACGAGTGCTTTCCAATAATTACCGTGACCTAAAAAATACATACTTTTATGAGGCGCAAAAGAAATGTATATAAAGGAACAAATGTCCT
Source organism: Sphaeramia orbicularis (assembly GCF_902148855.1). Taxonomy (NCBI): domain Eukaryota; kingdom Metazoa; phylum Chordata; class Actinopteri; order Kurtiformes; family Apogonidae; genus Sphaeramia; species Sphaeramia orbicularis. The sequence goes on along the minus strand of NC_043958.1, from coordinate 20,108,973 downwards.
AGAAACCTGTGATTTGGCACAGGCAAGTTCCTGGTTAAAAAAACAGACCTAGAAATTGAGAAATAATGAGCTGCAATGGCCATGGCAGCACTTATAGAAAAGAGATAAAACAGAGCTCTGTGATGGATATCATGTACGTCCAATATATATATTATTATTATATATATATATGGTTTAAAAATAACTTCTACTGCCTAAACATATGTTCCCTCGGGGGTTGAAGGCTTTAATGGTTCACCCAGGACAAGGAGCAACAGATAAGATTTTTTTTTTTTTTTTTTAACTCCGACGTATGCTTTGTGTGCGTGCATACGTGTTTGTTTGTTTGTTCGTTTGTTAGAAAGGTAACTAAAAAATTTATGGATGGATTTTCATGAAATTTTCAGGAAATGTCGATACTGGCACAAGGAAGAAAAGATGAAAATTTTGGTGGTGATCAAAGGTGGGGTTTGGTCCAATCAGAAGGAGGAGTAGACTCACAGCATCAGAATGAACACAAATGAAGGAAATAATGAACAAAATGCAAAAAAAATGATGAAAATAGAGAAATTAAATGAACACAAATGAAGGAAAAAATTTTAAAAATGCAAAATGTAAAAAATAAAATGAACACAAATGAAGGAATTAATGAACAAAATGCACAAAAATGATGAAAGTACAGAAATTAAATGAACACAAATGAAGGAAAATTTTTTAAAAATGCACAAAAATGAAGAAAATACAAAAATTGAATGAACACAAATGAAGAAAATAATGAACAAAATGCACAAAAATGAAGAAAATGTAAAAAAATAAAATGAACACAAATGAAGGAAATAATGAACAAAATGCACAAAAATGATGAAAATACAAAAATGAAATGAAGACAAATGAAGAAAATAATGAACAAAATGCACAAAAATAAAGAAAATACAGAAATGAAATGAATGCAAATGAAGGAAAAAATTTTAAAAAATGCACAAAAATGATGAAAATACAAAAATTAAATGAATACAAATAAAGAAAATAATGAATAAAATGCACAAAAATGAAGAAAATGTAAAAAAAATAAAATGAACACAAATGAAGGAAATAATGAACAAAATGCACAATAATGATGAAAATACAGAAATTAAATGAAGACAAATGAAGAAAATAATGAACAAAATGCACAAAAATAAAGAAAATACAGAAATTAAATGAACACAAATGAAGGAAAAAAAATTTTAAAAATGCAGAAAAATGAAGAAAATACAAAATTAAATGAACACAAATGAAGAAAATAATGAACAGAATGCACAAAAATTAGGGAAAATATAAAAATAAAATGAACACAAATGAAGGAAATAATGAACAAAATGCACAAAAATGAATAAAATATAAAAAAATAAATGAACACAAATGAAGGAAAAAATAAACAAAATGAACAAAAATGACAAAGATACAAAAATTAAATGAACACACATAAAGAAAATAATGAACAAAATGCACAAAAATGAAGAAAATATAAATTAAAAAAAAAATATATATATATATATAAAAAAACGCAATGAAGAAAAATTAAGAAAATAATAAATAAAATGAAGAAAAATGAAAATACAGAAATTAAATGAAAGCAAATGAAGGAAAAAAGAAAAAAAATGCACAAAAATGATGAAAATACAAAAATTAAATGAACACCAATAAAGAAAATAATGAATAAAATGCGCAAAAATGAAGAAAATACAGAAATTCAATGAACACAAATGAAGGAAAAAAATAACAAAAATGCAGAAAAATGAAGAAAATACAAAAATAAAATGAACACAAATGAAGAAAATAATGAACAGAATGCACAAAAATTAGGGAAAATATAGAAATAAAATGAACACAAATGAAGGAAATAATGAACAAAATGCACAAAAATGAAGAAAATATAAATATTGAACAAAATTAAGAAAAAAATAATATAAAAAACACAATGAAGAAAAATTAAGAAAATAATAAAGAAAATTAAGAAAATATAAAAACAAAATAACTAAATAAACAACAAACAAAACAAACAAACAAAATAAACAAAAATGAATATAAAACCAAATGAAGGAAAATGAAGAAAAAAATTGGGGGGGGGGTGCAGATCTCTCTTGGCGGAGGCCTGCGCTCTCCGAGTGCTTTTCTTGTCTTTTTTTTTTTTTTTTTTTTCCCTCATCTCTCCAAAGTATAGGATCATTTACTCCACATTGCAGAGCAGTGCAGATGATTTTTCAATTTCCCATGTTCCTCCTGGGTTTCCGGAAACATATTGAGATCTCTGCCCTGAGTAATGGCTTTTTCTGACTTTTTGGAGGTAGCTTCTAGATGTAATTTACAACTTGGGCTATCTTCAGAAAGCACTATGGAATTCAGGAGTGTCAATAGGTGTAGTAAAAACAGCCACAGGGGAAGCTATAATACAAATGGTAGCGACGTATATATATATATATATATATATATATATATATATATATATATATATATATATATATAGTGAAGAAGTGCAGAGCTGTGATTTAGCTTTCGGAGAGTTCTGCTTGTAGTCAGCATCAAAGCAACAGTATCTGAGAGGTCGTATATGTCTTCTTGATACATCAAAAACTAGCTTTCTGGTGCACTTTTGAAGACGTCACCCTTTGAGAAGATAACTCCAACTTAAAGGCGAACCACAGGCTTAAAAATCCTTAACTTTAGCCTGGCGTCTCAAACTGAGCTCTGTGATCTTGTGCAGTCGGTGGCTTCGATAATATTTTACTGTATAATTTCCAACACAAATGACCTGCGGGGCTCCAGGTGTCATTAGAAACATACTTTGGCGGTATGTGTTTTATTGCCACTGTTAATTTTATGAGGGCCGTTAAGCTAAGTGGAGGTGTACGCTGCCAGCAATCACGCTGCTTGTATCAGCGCTTTCTTAATACCCCCCCACCTCTCCAAAAAAATGAAAAAAAAAAAAAAAAAAAAATGTATGAATTTGGTTTGTTGCATTCCCTCAGGCCTGGAAAGTGCCATTAGATAGCCAACGATAAATCAAGTTCGGAGTTAGATTCGGAGCTTGATTTGAAATGCGACAATCGCAGCTATTATCGATGTTTAAGCAGGGGTGTCAAAGTCATTTTAGTTCAGGGGCCCATATTCAGATAGATTCGATCTGCAGTGGGCCGGACCCGAAAAATAATAACAGAATAACTTGTAAATAATGAACACTGCTAATTTTTGTCTTTGTTTTAGTGTAAAAAAAAACATGAAATTATGAAAATACTTACTTTAATAACTATAACTTATAACTATCAAAAAAAAAAAAAAAAAAAAATTAAATTAAAAACATAAGAAAATTTAGTGCAATTTTGACAATATTATTTCTTATTTGTCCATGTGCATTATGGATCAGATCTACAAAGACGCTAAACACTGAGGAACAGGAAAAAAAATTGTTAAAATCGTGCTTAATTTTTTTTAGACATTTCAGGTTGTTTGTATTTGTTCAGGTTATTCACATTTTATTGTTACAGGATAGTTTGAAAATGTAAATATTTTCATAATTTAATGCTATTTTTTGCACTAAAAAAAGAAAAAAAATTAAGTTGTTAATTCTAGATTTTTTTTGGCTTAATTCAAGATTTTTTTTACATAATTGAAGATTTCTTTTTTTTTTTTTTTGCTTAATTCAAGGTTTGTTTGTTTTTTTTTTTTTTTACTTAATTGAAGTTTTTTTTTTTTTTAATTCAAGATTTTTTTTTTACTTAATTGCAGATTTTTTTTTTTCTCCCTCTTTTTTTTTTTTTTTTTTAGCTCAATTCAAGGTTTGTTTTACTTAGCTGAAGATTTTTTTTGGCTTAATTCAAGATTTTTTTACTTAATTAAAGATTTTTTTTTTTTTTTTGCTTAATTCGAGATTTTTTTTACTTAATTGAAGATTTTTTTGGCTATATTCAAGATTTTTTTTAACTTAATTAAAGATTTTTTTGGCTTAATTCAAGATTTTATTTTACTTAATTGAAGTTTTTTTTTTTTTGGCGAAATTCAAGATTTTTATTTTATTTTTTTTTTACTTAATTGTAGATTATTTTTTTACTTTATTCAAGAGTTTTTTTTACTTAATTGAAGATTTTTTTGCTGTTAATTCAAGATTTTTTGCTAAATTTGAGAAATTTTTGGCTTAATTGAAGATTTTTTACTTAATTGAAGATTTTTTGGGGGGCTTAATTCACATTTTTTTCCTTAATTCAAGCTTTTTTTTTTTTTTTTTGCTTAATTCAATTCAAGACTGTGGAATTTTTGCACTTGACAAAAACATCCCAGGGGCCGAACTGGACCCTTTGAAGATTTTTGTTGTTTTATTTTGTCTTAATTCAAGATTTTTTCACTTCATTAAAGTTTTTTTTTTTTCTTAAATGAAGATGTTTTTTTTTTACTTAACCGAAGATTTTTTTTATTTTTTTTTTGCTTTATTCAAGATTTTTTTTTTTTTTTAATTGAAGATTTTTGGGGGGTTAAATCAAGATTTTTTGCTAAATTTGATAATTTTTTTCGACTTAATTGAAGATTTTTTTTACTCAATTGAAGATTTTTAATTTTTCTTTTTTTTTGCTTAATTCAATTCAAGACTGTGGAATTTTTGCACTTGGCAAAAACATCCCAGGGGCCGAACTGGACCCTTTGAAGATTTTTGTTGTTTTATTTTGTCTTAATTCAAGATTTTTTCACTTAATTAAAGTTTTTTTTTTTGTTTTTTTTTTGTTTTTTTCTTAAATGAAGATTTTTTTTTTTTTTTTTTAACCGAAGATTTTTTTTTTTTTTTTTTTTTTTTTTTTGCTTTATTCAAGATTTTTTTTTTTTTTTTTTTTTTTAAATTGAAGATTTTTGGGGGGTTAATTCAAGATTTTTTGCTAAATTTGATATTTTTTTTCGGCTTAATTGAAGATTTTTTTTACTCAATTGAAGATTTATAATTTTTCTTTTTTTTTTTGCTTAATTCAATTCAAGACTGTGGAATTTTTGCACTTGGCAAAAACATCCCAGGGGCCGAACTGGACCCTTTGAAGATTTTTGTTGTTTTATTTTGTCTTAATTCAAGATTTTTTCACTTAATTAAAGTTTTTTTTTTTTGTTTTTTTTTTGTTTTTTTTCTTAAATGAAGATTTTTTTTTTTTTTTACTTAACCGAAGATTTTTTTTTTTTTTTTTTTTTTTTTTTTTTGCTTTATTCAAGATTTTTTTTTTTTTTTTTTTTTTTTTTTTTTTTTTAATTGAAGATTTTTGGGGGGTTAATTCAAGATTTTTTGCTAAATTTGATAATTTTTTTCGGCTTAATTGAAGATTTTTTTTACTCAATTGAAGATTTATAATTTTTCTTTTTTTTTTTTGCTTAATTCAATTCAAGACTGTGGAATTTTTGCACTTGGCAAAAACATCCCAGGGGCTGAACTGGACCCTTTGGCAGGCCGCATTTGGCCCCCGTGCCACATGTTTGACACCCCTGCTGTATATAAAACCTGAAGTCATGTTTAATATCTTCATTGTTTTTTTGTTTTTTTTTGCATTTTACAAATTCATCCCACGGACCGGAACGGACCCTTAAGGGGGCCGGTTCTGGCCCACGGGCCGTATGTATGTGACACCCCTGGGGTATAGCTTCGATTGGAGCCTCTCTTGAGCTCAATAAACACTAATAATCCTGCACTTACAAACATTTGGAACACTTTACTTGGAAGTTCTGTCCAAACCTCCTCAAAATTACACTCCTTCAGTTCCGTCTATTAATAGCCGACATCTCAGAAACTGTGCCAGAGATTTGTGGAGTGGGATGGAAGCTCTATTATTCCCTGTCGGTCACCTAGAGAGGATAATGAACTTCCAAAATACTTATTACCCTCTGAACTTGGAGCGTAACTCTAAAAAGAGACAATACAGCATTTTGTTGTAACCAAGGACGTAACACTTTGTACTGATGCTTTTAGGTTTATTGGGCAGTAACATATTGCGAAAAACCAGCTGGATTTGTGTCAACTGGAAGAAAAGTGAAGAAACGCTGGCATTTTTCAGCCGTTTTTTCGACCATCCTGCAAACTGCTACCATACATCTTATTGTCAACGGCAACTCTAACGCTATCCTTTTGGGGAAGCGGTTCGTCGCATTTGACAGAAAAACTCCACAATGGTTTTAACTCGACACCCAAAAAGGAACAAATTCTACTAAAATACGTAACGACTTCCTGTAATATCTGCATTTACTGATTTTTTCACTATTATAATAATGTCTTTATATCTGAAAGTCACGTATCCGACAGTTTTTTACATTTTATGTATCGAAGTATCTTATGTCCAAAATGGTTGTTTTTAAGGAAACTGGAAAAAAAAAAAAAAAATTCTAAAGAAATGAAACTGGTTAAATATTTCTAAATGTGAAGACTGACCAACAGAATCGAAAAAAAAAAAAAAAAAAAAAAAAAAAAAAGACCAAAAATTGACTTACGAGGTTTCCACCCGACAGCGACGATATATTATTTCTTCTAATTTCATGCTTTTTTCTGCCTTTTTTTCCCACTTCTTTTTTAACATTTCACATGACTTAGGCATCATGTCTTTTACATTTTACACATCATCATTGTCGGGTGGAAACCTCTTATCTCCAAAAAAGTTATTTTTCAGGAAACTGGAAAAATTATGTGAATTCTAAATAAATAAAAGGAGTTAAGAGATGTCATTTTCAACACTTTCATTGGTAAAATATTTCTAAAACCATCAGGTCAATGTGAAGACTGACCAATAGAATTGTTTTATGATAGACGGAAAAAAAAAAAAAAAAGACCTAAAATGGACTTACGAGGTTTCCACCCGACATCAACAATATATTGTTTCTTCTAATTTCATACTTTTTTCTGCTTTCTTTTTTTTTTTCCACTTCTTTTTTTACATTTCACATGGCTTTGGCATCATGTCTTTTACATTTTATATAGTGTCATTGTCGAGCGGAAACCTCTTATCTCCAAAAAAGTTATTTTTCAGGAAACCGGAAAAATTATGTGTATTCTAAAGAAATGAAAGGAGTTAAGAAATGTCATTTTCAACACTTTCATTGGTAAAATATTTCTAAAAAAAAATCAGGTCGATGCTTAGGATGACCCAAAGAATTGTTTTATGACAGACAGAAAAAAATAAATAAAATAAGACCAAAAATGGACTTACAAGGTTTCCACCTGACATCAACAATATATTGTTTCTTCTAATTTCATACTTTTTTCTGCTTTTTTTTCCACTTCTTTTTTTTTACATTTCTCATGACTTTGGCATTGTGTCTTTTACGTTTTACATATCATCATTGTCGGGTGGAAACCTCTTATCTCAAAACAAGTTATTTTTTCAGGAAACTGGAAAAATAATGTGTATTCTAAAGAAATGAAAGGAGTTAAGAAATGTAGTTTTCAATACTTTTATTGGTTAAATATTTCTAAAACCATCAGGTCAATGTGAAGACTGACCAATAGAATTGTTTTATGACAGACAAAAAAAGAAAAAAGACCACAAATGGACTTACGAGGTTTCCACCCGATAGTGATGATATATTGGTCCTTCTAATTGAATCTTTTTACCGTTACCGTGGAAACACCGTCATCTTCTACAACATTGATTCACCAGTAAAACTCATGGAGTTGGATCAATGATAGTGGATGGAGACACTTGATTAAGGATACGTTTGCTGAAAAAGTCCTTTTTTTTTTTTTCACTGTTTCTGATTTAATAACCTTCAAGTTTACTCTGAGTTTTAAAAAACATCAGCATGATCAACAGATTAAATATAATAAAACACCTATTTAACACTGAAAAAAAAAAGCTAAATACAGAGGATAATATAATAATAAATGGTGATAAATACTTAAGAAAGGTTAAATAGAGAGAAAAAAAATCATTTGGGAACTGTCATAAAAAAACAAACAAACAACAACAACAACTTTATGGGTTAAATATTAATAAGATTTTATTTCCTAGCCTTTATATTCACTCATGCAGATATTATTCAGGTACTGTTACAGAAGTTCAGGTTAAATTACATTGTAGAATAGCTTTCCACTGTAGTGACCAATATGCATGAAAGGGTTAACCTTGGTATAAGTTGTTGTGCATGATCATAAACTGTTGTAATGACTTTTATAATGCATTATACAGGGGTTGGACAAAATAATGGAAACACCTTAAAAAATCAACAAAATATAATTTAATATGGTGTAGGTCCGCCTTTTACGGCAATTCCAGCCTCAATTCTCCGAGGTATTGATTCATACAACTTGTGAATTGTTTCCAAAGGAATTTGAAGCCATTCTTCAGTTAGAATACCCTCCAACTCTTTTAGAGACGATGGCGGTGGAAATCTTACTTGAATCTCTAAAACTGACCATAAATGCTCAATAATGTTGAGGTCTGGGGACTGTGCCGGCCATACGAGATGCTCAACTTCATTAGAATGTTCCTCATGCCACTGTGGTGGAAAAATTTACTCTTTATATTTTATACTCTTTATAGTTTATACTTTTAATATTTTATACTGTTAGTACATCTTCTTTTAATGCTGAGTCATTATTCATTATGTGTGATGTTTACCACTCTGTAACACCCCCGACCCAGGAATGGAGTTCTTCCTTGCCTTGAGTTAAAACCCAAACACCTAAATGTCTGAATGTGTAGATAGAGGATGGCGCCTGCACTCCAGTGTTACGACCCATAGGTGGGTCGTAGTGTCACTCCGTGGGTGTGTCCTTTTTTTGTGCGTGTGAGTGGATAATATGTTGCAGGTGCCGAGCCAGATGCTCCCCCGTGATTGGAGCAGCAACGGGAGGCGGACCTTTAAAGACCGCGGAGCTGGGCCAGTCACCGTGTTGCTCTTCCTCCACTCCCAACCCTGCCTCCATTCCGCCAGAAGTCCTGTTCAGAAGTAAGGGTGGGCTGCCCTGTTTGTTTTATCTCGTTACCTCCGCCAAGGAGGTTATGTTTTTGCCAGGGTTTGTTTGTCTGTCTGTCCGTTAGTGTGCAACATAACTCAAAAAGTTATGGACAGATTTGGATGAAATTTTCAGGGTTTGTTGGAAATGGGATAAGGAAGAAATGATTAAATTTTGGTGGTGATCGGGGGTGGGGGGGCCCACGGGGGGGCACTGATCAGCCTTGGCGGAGGTCTGCGCTCTCCGAGTGCTTCTAGTTTTCTCCTGTTTTTGGTAGGAAGGTTAGACCTTGTATTTTGGTTTCTTTTGTTTTGCAGGTCAGCCTAATTTCTTATTAGTGCAGTTTTGTTTGTTGTTTTGGCCAGAGCCCACCCTGAAGTTTCAGTTACCTTTCTGTCTAGTTTTCAATATCCTTATGTTGCACCTTGTAAAATAAATCACCTTTTTGTTAAACTTGCAAAACCCGTGTCCAGGGTTTCCTTCTCTATGGCTTGGGAGTGAGGAAAAGTGATCACAAACTTCGTGTTGCACCCTGGGTTCCCTAGCCGGGGCGTAACACCAGATATGATCCAAGCAAGGTTAGTTCTTCACGGAGCAGAGAAGGAGTAGTATGAGGTGGTACAATGTACGTAAGGAATTACATCATAGTTTGAGGGGGTTGGATTTGGTTCTATATAATCTTTAGTTTTCTCTTGTTTAATCAGACTTCACTTACAGAGTTTCTCTGTGATTGACTTCTCAATAAATGCATTTATTTATTTTAACTCTAACTTTCTCTCCTCCTCTTTGTGTGTGGATTATCAGTTGAACATTTCCACAACACCATTCTTTAACAATTCTAGCGGTATGGATTGGGGCATTATCATCTTGAGGTGAAGGTGTTTCCATTATTTTTTCCAACCCCTGTAATGTCTTATAAATGTGCGCTTAATGCGTTCTAAACTAGACCTTCAAATAAAGTGTTACCAAAAAACTTTTTGTTTCAGAAAACTGTTAATTACAGTCTAATAACAATTAGCAATTGATTTCCACGAAAACATGATTATCATGAGCAGCAAAGTTACGATAATTGTATGAATTGCATGATTTGGGATGGGGCATAAGCGTCCACTGTGATGGCTGATATGGAGCTAAAACAACAAAACCCATGAATATACAAGAGAACAGCTGGAGAATAACTGCATGAAAGGGTTAAAAACAATCATAACAGATGACACTCTCCTGATTTTGAGCTCCAACGAATACAATAAAATTCTATCTCTTGCACCTACTTTTCCCAGCTGAATGTAAATCTACCGCTGAAACCTTAGCGCATTTCAGCCAAACAACCATGGGACGATCTTCTAACTTTGAAACCCAAAGAGAAATCTCTTATATCAAAAATTTACACACAGTTAATTTCATTTGATGATGATTTGATGACTAAAGCTCCAATTTCTTGGGAAGGTGAGTTAGGCTTAAACCTCACAGACCAGCTATGGGATAAAGCTATCCACCATGTGCTAGATTGCAACTTAGTCAGTTTAAAGTGTTGCATAGAATCCATTTATCAAAATCTCGACTCTCTGCAATCTAGCCAAATATTGTGGACCAATGTGACAAAGTGTCAAGGATCTTCCCTGCAACTTAACCCATATGTTCTTTTCCTCTCCTAAGTTACTGAAATTTTGGGGTGATTACTTTATGATCATGACTAATATTCTTAGGAAAAATATCAATATTCACCCTTTTATAGCAATATTTGGGCTCCCTGTTGACACTTGTTTCAACCAAATAGAGTCTGATATAATAGCTTTTACATCTGTGGTGGAAAAATTTACTTTTTATATTTTATACTGTTAGTACATCTTCTTTTAATGCTGAGTCATTATTCATTATGTGTGATGTTTACCACTCTGTAACACCCCCAACCCAGGAACGGAGTTCTTGCCTTGAGTTAAAACCCAAACACCTAAATGTCTGAATGTGTAGATAGAGGATGGCGCCTGCACTCCAGATAGGATCCAAGCAAGGTTAGGGTGAAGAGGTCATCATGACCTCTTTACGGAGCAGAGAAGGAGTAGTATGAGGTGGTACGTTGTACGTAAGGAATGACATCATAGTTTGAGGGGGTTGGATTTGGTTCTATATAATCTTTAGTTTTCTCTTGTTTAATCAGACTTCACTTACAGAGTTTCTCTGTGATTGACTTCTCAATAAATGCATGTATTTATTTTAACTCTAACTTTCTCTCCTCCTCTTTGTGTGTGGCTTATCAGTTGAACATTTCCGCAACACATCCCTCCTTGCAAGACGACGTATCTTATTTTTGTGAAAGTCTCCTAAACCCCCGTCTATTTCATTTTGGCTTAGAGATGTTATGTTTTTTTTTCTTAAATTAGAAAAGATTAGACTCTCACTACAAGGCTCCTCAACTAAATTCTTTAATAAATGGCAATCTTTTTATTAGATTACTTTCAGTCTTTACAAACGCTGCCTTCAGATTGAGCTCTCACACCTCCACCCTACTCTGTTTTATTATCGTTTAGGTATTGTTGTTTTTTTGTTGTAATTTGTTCTGTCTACCAATTATTGTCACATTTGATACATCTACAGTAGGTAATGTCTAATATTTAAAAGTAAACACAGGTATCTACAAGCTATGATTTTTTTTTTTTTTTTTCTGTCTTTTATTTCCATTAGCTCAATTAATATTCTTGTACACCACAGATTTGATAGTGCTTGTACTTTTTTGATTTTCTACTGCTCAGAGACTGTTGTGATGTTCTTGTTTCTGCTGTTGCCCCTTCTCGGAGGGCCTTGGGGTTGGATTGGGAATGGGGAAAAATGATATAAGAAGGCAATGTATAATGAATGCATTGTATTTATGCTCCTTTGTATGCTCTGTTAGATTGCTCATACACTGAACAAAAATGTAAACGCACCACTTCTGTTTTTGCTCCCATTTTTCATGAGCTGAACTCAAAGATCTAAAACTTTTTCTACGAACACAAAAGGCCTATTTCTCTCAAATATTGTTCATAAATTTGTCTAAATCTGTGTTAGTGAACACTTCTCCTTTGTCCTTTGCTGAGATAATCCATCCACCTCACAGGTGTGGCAGATCAAGATGCTGATTAGACAGCAGGATTATTGCACAGGTGTGACTTAGGCTGGCCACAATAAAAGGCCACTCTAAAATGTGCACTTTTACTGTTTTGGGTGGTCCAGGGGGGTCAGAAAACCAGTCAGTATTTGGTGTGACCACCATTTTCCTCGCACAGTCTTCTTCATGAATTCTCTGAAACACCTTTGGAGATGGCTTATGGTAGAGAAATGAACATTCAATTCACAGGCAAAAGCTCTGGTGGAGATTCCTGAAGTCAGCATGACCAGTGCATATTCCCTCAAAACTTGTGACATCTGTGGTATTGTGCTGTGTGATAAAACTGCACATTTTAGAGCGGCTTTTTATTGTGGCCAGCCTAAGGCACACCTGTGCAAAAATCATGCTGTCTAATCAGCATCTTGATCTGCCACACCTGTGAGGTGGATGGATCATCTCAGCAAAGAAGAAGTGTTCACTAACACAAATTTAAACAGATTTGTGAACAATATTTGAGAGAAATAAACCTTGTGTGTACACAGAAAAAGTTTTAGATCTTTCAGTTCAGCTCATGAAAAATGGGAGCAAAAACAAAAGTTGTGCATTTATATTTTTTGTTCTGTGTAAAAAGATAAATTAAAAAAAAAAAAAAAAAAAGAAGAAACCTTAGCGCATTAGCCTCAACGTCTATATCGGGTATTTTTCACAGCTTCAAATGCTCGTCTGGAGTGACTCTCAGACTCCGAGAGTCACTTCAGATGAAGGTGACACGCAACATTTAACCCCTTCCCCTTGATTTAAGGATTAAATACGCAGATCCCACGCCAACGGCCCTTTTTTCATGGAGTGACTTTGGCTGCCATCTGCCCTGAGCGCTTCGAAAACGCTGAGCATTAACCCACACCCCTGGAACATGATCAATAAAGCTTGGGCGACGTGTACACCCACACACACACACACACACACACACACACACACACATAGGAACAGGAGTCATGCCTTCCATCACTGAAACTATTAACACCATGCCAAGATCAATCAGTCACCCTTGCCCCTCCTCCTCCACATCCCAACCTTCAATCCCCCGCCTATCAAGGGTATATGTGTGTGTTTGTGTATGTAAAGAAAGTGCACGTGTGTGATCACATATGCACACTCTGGCACTTTATCTACGCTCCTGCAGAAGCACATCCATCTCATGTGTTTCTTTGCGTTTAATTATTTTTATCTTATTTGACAGCTGACATTAGTTTGGTTTCTAACTTGAAAGCGGACACCTGAGCTAAACAGTTGATAAAATTCGCAGTAACCGTAGGAAAAAAAAAAAAAAAATGTCTCCATATATCTGAATAGTTGACCTTTTGCAGAGGAGGAGGAGGTGGAGGAGGTGGAGGAGGTGGAGGAGGAGGTTTCCTGCAGCACTCTCATGGCATGAATTCAACTGCAGGTTCACAGTGTAGCACTCAGCAACTATCTCCTCCCCAGCAGTGCCATTAATAATGGGAGGCAATCTGCCTCAGTGAGACGTGGGAAATGTAGTCATCTGTAGCGCAGTGGTGTGACCGGCTAAATGCTGCTAATTGATATGGACAGCAGGAGCTTCACAGTGTGTGGGATTGGAAGGTGGTGGGGTGCACACAGCTCAACATGTTTTAGACTGTGACAAAACAAGAAGGAAATTAAATGTTTTTTCCCCCTCTTCTCCTACACTCTTATTCACTTGTATTTTTTTTTTTTTTTTTTTTTTTTTTTGCACAAAAATAAAGAAAATGCAGAAGTTAAATGAATACAAATGAAGGAAATAAGGAACAAATTGCACAAAAATGAAGAAAATAGAAAAATTAAATGAATAGAAAATGAAGGAAGTAATGAACAAAATGCACAAAAATGAAGAAAATAGAAAAATTAAATGAACACAAATGAAGGAAATGATGAACAAATTGCATAAAAATGGAGAAAATATAAAAATTGAATGAACACAAATGAAGGAAATAATGAACAAACGGCACAAAAATGGAGAAAATATAAAAATTAAATGAACACAAATGAAGGAAATGATGAACAAAATGCACAAAAATCAAGAAAATATAAAAATTAAATGAACAGAAAATGAAAGAAATAATGAACAAAATGCACAAAAATAAAGAAAATATAAATCTTGAACAAAATTAAGAAAAATAAATATAAAAACACAATGAAGAAATATTAAGAATATAATGAAGAAAATGAAGAAAAATGAAGAAAATACTGAACAAAATGAACAAAAATGAATATAAAACAAACTGAAAAAACTGAAGAAAATATAAAAATTGTGTTCAACAAATGAAGGAAAAAATGAACAAAATGCACAAAAAGGAAGGAAATATAAAAAATTAAATGAACACAAATGAAGGAAATAATGAACAAAATGCACAAAAATAAAGAAAATATAAAAATTAAATGACCACAAATGAAGGAAATAATGAACAAACTGCACAAAAATGAAGAAAATATAAATATTGACCAAAATTAAGAAAAATGAATATAAAAATACAATGAAGAAATTGAGGAAAATAATGAACAAAATGAAGAAAAATAAAGAAAATATGAAAACAAAATGAAGAAAATAATGAACAAAATGAAGAAAAATGAAGAAATTATGAAAACAAAATGAAGAAAATAGATAAACAAAATGAAGAAAATATTGAACAAAATGAAAAAAAAATGATTATAAAACAAAATGAAGAAAATAGATAAACGAAATGAAGAAAATATTGAACAAAATGAAAAAAAAAATGATTATAAAACAAAATGAAGAAAAATGAAGAATATAAAAACAAGATGAAGAACAATGAAGAAAATATAAAAACAAAATGAAGAAAATAATGAACAAAACTAACAAAAATGAATATAAAACAAAATGAAGAAAAATGAAGAAAATAATGAACAAAATGAACAAAAATGAAGAAAATATAGAAACAAAATGAAGAAAATAATGAACAAAATCGGGGGGGATCTCTCTCTTGACGGAGGTCTGCTCTCTCCCATTCTTTTCTTGTTTTCTGTCTGCACCCCCTCTTCATGTGATTGATGTATCCTTTCAGCATGTACACCCTTGCTATCCACAGGGATGAATAAACCACAGATGAGCACCGATCTCTAGGGAGTGCACACACACACACACACACACACACACACACACAGAGGCAAAACAAAAAGTGAAAATACACACAGATGTCAACAAACACTACACACTGAAATGCACATTTATCTATATATTAACCCTTTATAGAGCACTCATAATAGAAATACTCTGAAATTCAACATTTCAACCTTAGTTTCTTATTGGAGGACCTAGCAAGACTTTATTATTCTTGTGAAATTCTTAACCCATGAAGATTTTTTTTTTTTTTTTTCTCAATATTTAACTTGTCTTAAGTGAATTACCACCATTTATCGTGACATTTCCTCTGTATTCTGTGTTTTTTTCAGTGAACATCAGGTATTTTCCTTTATATGTCCCAAAAAAAAATGATAACCGGATTTTCCGCATTGATAACTTTCAAAATAATTAAACTAAATGCTATTTCAGAGTATGAAACTATAACTTTGGGTGCCATTTCCGTCCCCAGGACATTATATGTATAAATATGCACGAAAATCAACTCTAAAATACATTTTACAATTAAGCAAAGTGTCCTGCACATTGATCTAATTGCAAATTTCAAATATTTATTTGAAAATATTAATAAAAACTACTTAGAACACTGAAAAATAGCATTTGTGCCTGTCCCCATTCTCTAATGCTACACTTTACCATGAAATAGAATGATTAAAATACTTCAGAAATGTTATTTTTTTTGCATTGTTGTGTGACTCCATATTCCATCTATGCTTTAAATACATTTTTTTCATGAGAAATCCATAATATTTTTTGTGAAAATATACATTTTAGTCGTGTCCCTGGGTTCTCACTCAGTCCTGTTACCCCCTCTGAAAAATTTGGAATATTCCACAAGTCCCATGTTCAGCAGGAAGTGACATCAGCTGGATTTTCTGAAGGTCATGGGAAGATCAAAACTAAGTTCTTTCTTTTTTTTGTTTTTTGTTTTTTCTTAATATATATTTGATGATATTCTAACTGTGACTGAGAAGGTTCATCTCAACGCTCAGTCCTGTTACCAAAATTATTTCTTAGATGTTATTTGTTTATCTTAAAAATACATATTTTTTGCAAATCACAAGAATGTGCTCAGTGTCCTCCTGCTATTACCATGAATGCCATGTGGCTGGATTTCATGAACTTGCTAATTCTGTGCTAAAAACTCATTCCTGTTACTTTCAGTCCTGTTACTCAGTCCTGTTTGAGTAACAGTAACAGGAGTGAGTAGCATCCTCTGGTTTATTGATTTATTAGTGAATGTTACTCAATATAATACTATTCACTTGATTTTAAAATTTTCCAGTCGAAATTATTCTATTCATTTGGCTAGTTCTGTTATGGTATATAGAGCAATCTGCACATGTCTGTGCAACCTCTAAATATTAATTAATTTGCATAAAATTTGGACCGAAGTAATTTGGTCAGATATGGAACCAAATGCAGGGTTCTAATCCAGAGAATCTGAAAAAAAAAAAAAAAAAAATTTGGACCACTCTAACACACACTCATTCCTGTTACCCAATGTTCATTCCTGTTACTAAATAACTTTTTCTAAAAAAATAAAGATAAACCACCAGATTTTTTCAATTATGTGTGGTCCATTCTTTCTCCAAGTATTTAATGAATTGCATCATAAAAAAAAATTGATAAATTTGAGGTTTGGGTCTCCTTTAAAATGAAAAAATAACTTTGCAGTTTTAAGAAAATGACAACTTGCGTGCATATATAGTGATTTTTTTAGTCACAAATATTAATTATTTTTTTTTAACATGTAACCAACCATTTCTGTAAAATAAACACTTTGTTGAGAGGAAAACAAAGGAATTAGTTGACAAGCTTTTAAGTGTGCTTTTTAAATGTCACATGAGTTTCAGTAACAGGACTGAGAAAAATGCAATCATGTTCCGCTTAAAAACCTTGTAAAAAATGAAATAAAGTTGCCTGAGATGGACCGATGCACATTTTGAATAGTTAAATATGTGTGTTATTAGATTAAGTGTTGAAAAAAGATAAAAAAATGAAGTTTAACCCTTTCATGCATAGTGGTCACTACAGTGGACAGCTATTCTACTGATGTTCTCTTGTATATTCACGGATTTTGTTGTTTTAGTTCCATATCAGCCAACATGCATCATCCCATGCACTGCAATTCATACCATTACTGTAACTTTGCTGTTTTTGATAAACCTGATCTACACTAAAATGTTTGAGTGTAAATCAAATGCTTGTTATTGTTATTAGACTGCAATTTTTTTTAAATAAAATGTGTTTCTTTTTGCATATTATCACCATGAAGTGAGTAATGACTAATATTAAGAGTATGTTAAAATGTGAGAAAACATCAACAGCTTTAAAAAAAAGTCTTTATTTCGTAGATTTCACACAGTATACCAGTAAATACACGTTTATTTGCTTCAAAAATTCAACCCATGGTGTGCAGCTGCAACTCCATGAAAAATAGGTTCATAAAAAAATTTTCAATCACATTGTTTTTTTTTTTAATGCCTGAAGAAGAATAAACACACTCTTGTTTAAGGCTCTCATAAGTCGTGCATGAAAGGGTTAATTTGGAAGAGTTATAACAAGTAAATGGCACCCATTCAGTGGAATGGCCCTATACAGTAAATTTGCCGTAGAATGTAATACAGCAACTTACTTGCTAATTGCTGCTAGCAAGTTACTGTACATTTCACAGTATCCTTGTTAGAGTGTAAAGTGGGCGGGACCAGTAAAATAACAGTGGAAAAAGTAAAATAAGACGTGAAAATTACCAAAAAATAGTCACTTGCCTGATAAAGGGGTTAACAGACATACATCTGCATTTTACTGTCTTCTTTTCCCATCATTCACTCTGTTGTATCTGTCATGGATGCAAGGTTATTATTGTTAACGAAAACTAACGAAATAACGAAAACTAGAATTGCAAAAACATTTTCGTTAACTGAAATAAATAAAAACTATAATCGAAAGAAAAAAAATGAGAACTAACTGAAACTATATTGTGTGCTTACAAAATTAACTAAAACTTATAAAAATTATGGATAAAATTCCCTTCGTTTTCGTCTTTGCCAAAGTCAGACTGAAATGAAATCGATTTATTTCCCTCAAGAAATTTTAGCTGACAGCACCATATGATATTTAATGATCCGTCACTTGTCGTTTAGAGTCATCTTCTCGTCCCCACTCTACCTGGAAACATGTGGACTAAAGTTGGGTGAAAGCAGCAGAGTCCTGTCCGGGATTTATTTGAGTTTGACGGCAAAGAAGAGAAAATATATAAAAAAACCAAAACTAAACTAAAACTAAGCATTTAGAAAGTAACGAAAACTAATAAAAACTAGCAAACCGGCTCTAAAAACTAATTAAAACTAACTGAATTAGAGAACAAAAAGTCAAAACTAAATAAAACTAAACTATAATGAAAAATCCAAAACTATTATAACCTTGCATGGATGCTCGCTTATTTGGCAGCATTGTGGATGTACAGGGTGGGGAAGCAAAATTTTCAATATTTTGAGGCAGGGATTGAAAGACAGTGTATGACCAATTAGTTTATTGAAAGTCATGACAATTTATTTGCTACAAGAAAATGTACATAATAGAAAATGTTTTTATTCTACAGTATGTGTCCTCCTTCTTTCTCAGTAACTGCCTTCACACGCTTCCTGAAACTTGCGCAAGTGTTCCTCAAATATTCGGGTGACAACTTCTCCCATTCTTCTTTAATAGTATCTTCCAGACTTTCTCGTAATAGTTTTGCTCATAGTCATTCTCTTCTTTCCATTATAAACAGTCTTTATGGACACTCCAACTGTTTTTGAAATCTCCTTTGGTGTGACGAGTGCATTCAGCAAATCACACACTCTTTGACGTTTGCTTTCCTGATTACTCATATGGGCAAAAGTTTGTGAAAAGGTATGGATAATAGTGTTAGATATGATTATGACATCAATATATGTTTGGTTTCAAAACAATTGACGTAGTGCCTGCTGAGAAAAAACAACTAAATGTTCATTGTAAATTTTGCTTCCCCACCCTGTACATTTTAGTATATACACTATATTGCCAAAAGTATTTGGTCACCTGCCTTGACTCGCATATGAATTTCAGTGCCATCCCATTCCTAGTCTATGGGGTTCAATATGACGTGGGTCCACCCTTTGCAGCTATAACAGCTTCAACTCTTCTGGGAAGGCTGTCCACAAGGTTTAGGAGTGTGTTCATGGGAATTTTGGACCATTCTTCCAGAAGCGCATTTGTGATGTTGGACAGAAGGCCTGGCTCTAATTCATCCCAAAGGTGTTCTATGGGGTTGAGGTCAGGACTGTGTGCAGGCCAGTCCAGTTCATCCACACCAGACTCTGTCATCCATGTCTTTATGGAGCTTGCTTTGTGCACTGGTGCACAGTCATGTTGGAAGAGGAAGGGGCCAGCTCCAAACTGTTCCCACAAAGTTGGGAGCATGGAATTGTCCAAAATGTCTTGGTCTGCTGAAGCATTCCCAGTTCCTTTCACTGGAACTAAGGGGCCGAGCCCAGCTCCTGAAAAACAACCCTACACCATAATCCCCCCTCCACCAAACTTTACACTTGGCACAATTCGGTCCGACAAGTATCGTTCTCCCGGCGACCGCCAAACCCAGATCCATCCATCAGGTTGCCAGATGGAGAAGTGCAATTGGTCACTCCAGAGAAGGCGCCTCCACTGCTCTAGAGTCCAGTGGTGGCGTGCTTTACACCACTGCATCCGGGGCTTTGCATTGCGGTTGCTGATGTAAGTAAGTAAATTTTATTTTAGAGCACTTTTCACAGACAGAGTCACAAAGTGCTTTATCAATTCAAATCAGAATCAAATCAAGTTTACAGAGACCCAACAGAATCCTCCAGGAGCAAACACTTGTGATTGGTGACAGTGGCGAGGAAAAACGTCCCTTTAACAGCAGAAACCTCGAGCAGACCCAGACTCCTGAAGGATGGCTGTCTGCCTTGACCAGTTGGGGTTAAAGAGAGAGAGTAAAAGGAGGAGAAAAGAGAGAGAGATAGAGATATGGAGAGACTGGGGGGGGGGACACATGGAGTACTTTATGATGAATACATAGAGTGTAATCAGTTTGTGGTGGTCCTGGGTCAGGTGGGAGACTAAAAAGCCTTTTTGAACAGGAGGGTTTTCAGGTGTTTCTTAAAGCTCTCTACAGAGTCCATGGACCGTAGGTGTAGAGGCAGGTCATTCCATAGACGTGGTACCACAGCTTTAAAAGACCTGTCACCGCGTGTGCTAAAACAGGTGCGTGGAACCGTCAGCAGGTGCTGTCCTGAAGACCTCAAGCTACAAGTCGAGCTGTAGGGCTGGATCAGGGAAGCAATGTATGCAGGGGCCTGGCCATGTAGAGCACGGAAAGTTAGCACAAGAATTTTGAAATGAAAACGATATACAGAGGTTGGACAAAATAATGGAAACACCTTAAAAAATCAACAAAATATAATTTAATATGGTGTAGGTCCGCCTTTTGCGGCAATTACAGCCTCAATTCTCTGAGGTGTTGATTCATACAACTTGTGAATTGTTTCCAAAGGAACTTTAAGCCATTCTTCAGTTAGAATACCCTCCAACTCTTTTAGAGATGATGGCGGTGGAAATCGACGTCTTACTTGAATCTCTAAAACTGACCATAAATGCTCAATAATGTTGAGGTCTGGGGACTGTGCCGGCCATACGAGATGCTCAACTTCATTAGAATGTTCCTCATGCCATTCTTTAACAATTCTAGCTGTATGGATTGGGGCATTATCATCTTGAGGTGAAGGTGTTTCCATTATTTTGTCCAACCCCTGTAGAACAGGGAGCCAGTGGAGAGATTTAAGAATGGGAGTGATGTGGGTTCTCCTGTTTGTGCAGGTCAGAAGCCTGGCAGCAGAGTTCTGGACAAACTGTGGACAGGCCATGTAAACAGGATGGCTTGGATGCGGCTGCTCGGCCATGGAAACCCATTCCATGAAGCTCTCTGCGCACTGTTCTGGAGCTAATCTGAAGGCCACATCTGTAGCCACTGACTCTGCAGAAAGTTGGCGACCTCTTCGCACTATGTGCCTCAGCATCCGCTGACCCCGCTCCGTCAGTTTACGTGGCCTACCACTTGGTGGCTGAGTTGCTGTCGTTCCCAAACACTTCCACTTTCTTATAATCCAGCTGACAGTCGACTGTGGAATATTTAGGAGCGAGGAAACTTCACGACTGGATTTGTTGCACAGGTGGCATCCTATCACATTTAGTTCCACGCTGGAATTCACTGAGCTCCTGAGAGCGACCCATTCTTTCACAAATGTTTGTAAAAGCAGTCTGCATGCCTAGGTGCTTGATTTTATACACCTGTGGCCATGGAAGTGATTGGAACACCTGATTCTGATTATTTGGTGGGCCAATACTTCTGGCAATATAGTGTATATCTGCATTTTACTGTCTTCTTTTCCCATCATTCACTCTGTTGTATCTGTTATGGATGCTCGCTCATTTGGCAGCATTGTGCATGTACATTTTAGTATATATATGTGTGTGTGTGTGTGTGTGTTTTTACTGGTCCATTCCCTTTTCTTTCATCTCCTCGCCCTGTGACTCGGTACAAGACAACCCACTTCTATTCATCCGACATGCTTTGCGAAACGCAACAGATACGAGACAGACAACCATGACCGCGAGATGCATGTCTCCTCAAAGACTTGTCTATTCTGTGAGCTTGACAAGCTAATAGGAGGCTGGTTTGTGAGTGATCGAGGGCCATTCGCAGCTATTATGACCCCAGGTGAGTTATGGAGTTGATGTGCCCCCTCTGTCGTAGGGGTAAAGACACAAACAGGAAAAATAAACGCACGGTGGCAAAAGATACAGGGTCATGTACTGGCTAGATTTTGTGGAGTGACATAAGGTCTCAATCTTTTTCCATCTCAATGACAGAACTAATTGTGATCCCTTTTTACTCACGGACAGGCAATTTATAGTATACTCACCTTGAGGGACTATTTATATATGAGCAAGCACCAGAGAATAGGCTACTTACTCCAGGGGGCATTGCAGTGTGATTGACTCGGCTGGATGTGATGCAGTGGGTTTTTATTGGAGGGTCACCAGTGCCCCCCTGTGGTTCAATATGATTCCACAGCTGTCCAAAAAAAAAAAAAAAAAAAAAAGCACATATTTCCTTTTATCTCTCTTGGTTTTTAGAATAGAAAAGAATAGAGCTTTGTTGTCATTGTGTGTACACTGACATTAGGAGTGCAACATTCTTAACTAAACACCAGCGCTGCTGAAAATAAGAATAGAGCAACTATAAAATTACAAACACTGAAAGTAAGAAACAAAAATAGAAGAAATTTACAAAGATGAGAATAGAGCTGAGTAGAATAAAAATTTAAAAAATAACAAAATATGAGTAGACACAAATTTATAGTATTAGCAGTATATGAAGCCTTATATATAATGTTTAAAATGTAGTAAAAAAAATTAGTAATATGCACAATATTGTTGTTTTATAATAATAATAATAATAATAATAATAATAATAATAATAATAATAATAATGGGTAAATTTAGTAATATTTTAACTACTTTATTTTCTATTCGATTTATAGCAGCAGAATTATATTACTCCTGGTTTTCTATATTCTATTGTCTCCAAAAATCTGGGGGGGGTGTTCAAAAATTCCTAATAAATGTATTAAAGACATCTTGAGGGTTTTCTTTCATCCCGTACCAAACCAAAAAAATTTAAAAAAATTGTAAAAATGTGGCTTTCAAAACCGAAAACATACCGAACAGAAAATTTTGTGTACTGTTACAGGCGTAATATATATATATATATATATATATATATATATATATATATATATATATATATATATATATACATATATATATATATGAACAATATTAACAGTATTTATTTCCCATGAAAACAGTATGTATACCTATGAAACAGTGTTTACATTTATGAACGGTATGTACATCTATGAACAATATTAATAGATTCAGAGTTGTTTTTTGTCATTTAAACATTCTCATCATAGATATAATCTAAAAACGAAATGACAACGCGTTGGTCTCAAAAAAATACAGATAAATCACATGTAGACAAAATACAAGTATACTCTATATATGAATAATATTAACAGTATTACCCCTGAAAACAGTATGTATATCTATGTAGAAGTATGTATGCATATATATATATACGATTACAATTTTTAATCAGATTAATCGCACGGTTGCTGTGGATTCATTTCGATTAATCTCGATTAAACATCTATTGTAGGTCATTCATGTATCAGACAGGGCTAGCAGTTGTTTGTTTACCTGCTTTACTAGTTTCAGCTACTTCCTGTCACATGATGCTTATAAGACACATCGACGTCATGCAAAAAAATGTATTTAAAAAATGTAGTTAAAACTGGGATGATTGTTATATTGTTGGTATTTATTGTCATCACGTGCTTGAATTGATTTGATGTCATTAGAAGCGTCACACATCAACATCATGTGACGCTTCATGCTACAGGAAGTAGCTGAAACTAGTGAAGCAGATAAACAAACAACTAGCGCTGTCTGAGAAATTAATTATATACAGTAATCATACGTGGAAGACAGTATGAACTTTTACCAGAGACGATTAAATATTAGTCGTTTTTAATCTAGATTAATCGTTTTTCCCATGCGGACTCCACACAGAAAGGTCCCACCCCCATCAACTGGTGTTGGAATCGAACCCAGGACCTTCTCACTGTGAGGTACAAGTGCTAGATATTTTCTGGCTTCCTCCCACCATTCGAAGACATGCACCAATAGTTTACTCAGTTAAACCAAATTGAGTGATTGTTTGTCAGGCCTGTGATGAACTGGTGACATGTCCAGGGTGGACCCCGCCTTCACCCATAAAGTAGCTGGGATAGGCTCCAACGACCCCCCTGACCCTAGTGAGGATAAAGCAGGTTCAGGAAATGAATGAATGAACAATCACGTTTCATTTTCCATGAGCAAACAGACTAAAGAAAGAAGGGAATATCTATGCACTTAAACATGTTTACTAAACACCTTCACCAGTTTCAGAAAAAAGACTTGAAACAACTGTTTCGTCTCATTTTTTTGTCCTCATATTTCCATCCAGCAGGCCGACGTGTTGTTGAGCATCTTCCATCTGTATGGGTTTATGGATTGGTTCTGCTGCCTGTCACTATGTGTGCGTAACAGTATGTATATAAATGTAACAGTATGTAAATAAATGTAACAGTATGTATATCTATTAACAATATGTATATCTATGTAACAGTATGTATATCTATGTAACAGTATGTATATCTATTAACAATATTAACAGTATGTATATCTATGTAACAGTATGTATATCTATGTAACAGTATGTATATCTATTAACTATATTAACAGTATGCATATCTATTAACAATATTAACAGTATGTATATCTATGTAACAGTATGTATATATATTAACAATATTAATACTATGTATATCTATGTAACAGTATTTATATCTATTAACAATATTAACAGTATGTATATTCATGTAACACGATGTATATCTATTAACAATATTAATACTATGTATATCTATGTAACAGTATTTATATCTATTAACAATATTAACAGTATGTATATTCATGTAACACGATGTATATATATTAACAATATTAATACTATGTATATCTATGTAACAGTATTTATATCTATTAACAATATTAACAGCATGTATATTCATGTAACACGATGTATATCTATTAACAATATTAATACTATGTATATCTATGTAACAGTATGTATATCTATTAACAATATTAATACTATGTATATCTATGTAACAGTATGTATATCTATTAACAATATTAACAGTATGTATATCTATGTAACAGTATGTATATCTATTAACTATATTAACAGTATGTATATCTATGTAACAGTATGCATATCTATTAACAATATTAACAGTATATATATATATATATATATATATATATATATATATATATATATATATATATATATATATATATATATATATATATATATGTAACAGTATGTATATCTATTAACAATATTAACAGCATGTATATCCATGTAACACGATGTATATCTATTAACAATATTAATACTATGTATATCTATGTAACACTATGTATATCCATTAACAATGTTAACAGTATGTATGTTTGTGTAACAGTATGTATATCTATGTAACTCTATGTATATCTATTAACAATATTAACACTACCTATATCTATTAACTATATTAACAGTATGTATATATAGGTAACACTATGTATATCTTTTAACAATATTAATACTATGTACATCTATGTAACAGTATGTATATCTATTAACTATATTAACAGTATGTATATCCATTTAACACTATGTATATCTTTTAACAATATTAATACTATGTATATCTATGTAACACTATGTATATCTATTAACTATATTAACAGTATGTATATCTATGTAACACTATGTATATGTATTAACAATATTAACACTACCTATATCTATTAACAGTATTAACAGTATGTATATCCATGTAACACTATGTATATCTATTAACAATATTAATACTATGTACATCTATGTAACAGTATGTATATCTATTAACTATATTAACAGTATGTATATTGATGTAACACTATGTATATCTATTAACAATGTTAACAGTATGTATATTTGTGTAACAGTATGTATATCTATTAACTATATTAACAGTATGTACTGTATATCTATGTAACACTATTTATATCTATGTAACAGTATGTATATCTATTAACTATATTAACAGTATGTAACACTATGTATATCTATTAACAATATTAATACTATGTATATCTATGTAACACTATGTATATGTATTAACAATATTAACACTACCTATATCTATTAACTATATTAACACTATGTATATCCATGTAACACTATGTATATATATTAACTATATTAACAGTATGTATATCCATGTAACACTATGTATATCTATTAACAATATTAATACTATGTATATCAATGTAACATTATGTATATCTATTAACTATATTAACAGTATGTACTGTATATCTATGTAACACTATTTATATCTATGTAACAGTATGTATATCTATTAACTATATTAACAGTATGTAACACTATGTACATCTTTTAACAATATTAATACTATGTATATCTATGTAACACTATGTATATGTATTAACAATATTAACACTACCTATATCTATTAACTATATTAACACTATGTATATCCATGTAACACTATGTATATATATTAACTATATTAACAGTATGTATATCCATGTAACACTATGTATATCTATTAACAATATTAATACTATGTATATCAATGTAACATTATGTATATCTATTAACTATATTAACAGTATGTACTGTATATCTATGTAACACTATGCATATCTATGTAACAGTATGTATATCTATTAACAATATTAACACTATGTATATCTATGTAACACTATGTATATCCATGTAACACTATGTATATCTATTAACAATATTAATACTATGTATATCTATGTAACACTATGTATATATATTAACTATATTAACAGTATGTATATTCATGTAACACTATGTATATCTATTAACAATATTAATACTATGTATATCTATGTAACAATATGTATATCTATTAACTATATTAACAGTATGTATATCTATGTAACAGTATGTATATATATTAACAATGTGAACAGTATGTATATTTGTGTAACAGTATGTAGATCTATAAACAATATTAATAGTATGTATATATATATATATATATATATATATATATATATATATATATATATATATATATATATATGTGTGAACCCAAGTCTATATAAAAGTAGTGCCTTTGTATTTTGACAAATATTGGATAAATATTGCATTGTTATTACACACAAGCTCCCATTTTGCGGTGTTTTATTCATGTGAGGTGAGTAAATGAACCAATCATTTAAGAGGGAGCTTTTCAAGTCCCGTGAATCCATAGAAGTCGGGCTCTATTTGGGACGGATGCTGTGAAATCCACCCCCACCGGTTGGTTGACCTGTAAGAGTCACTCTGCAAAGCTGTCACCAGCAAACCGGACTTAACACCACCCTTCAGACTCACAGTGTGAGGGACATTATTGCTGCTGCACAGGCCGGCGCTGGCGGCGGTTCAAGCTGGGTTAAAAGGGGAATTATCGAGGGGGTGGTGGTGGTGGTGGTGTGTGTGTGTGTGTGTGTGTGTGTGTGCCGCCGGTGACTCCGAGAGGCGAGGCGCGTTGATCATAAATTCATGGGTTGGAATCAGATACACTGACTTGTTCCACGTGTCTTTATTTTCTCTCCTTTTTCTTTCTTTGTCTGTTTTACTGCAAAAAAATAACATTAAATTACAAAAAAATATTTACATTTACAATCTATCCAAAGAAAAAACAGCTAAATAACCTGAAAAAAATGCAATTTCTTAAGAAAAATAAGTGCAATTTTAACAATATTTTACCTCGACTTATCATCGGATCTACAAATACTCTAAACCAGGGGTGTCAAACTCATTTTAGTTCAGGGGTCATATTCAGATAAATTTTATCTGAAGTGGGCCGGACCAGAAAAATAATAACATAATAACCTATAAATAATGACAACTGCTAATTTTTGTCTTTGTTTTGGTGTAAAAAAAAATAATAATAATAAAATAAAATAAAATAATTCTGAAAATACTTACTTTTATAAACTATCAAAAAAAAAAAAAAACAAACAAACAAACTAAAATTTAAATTTAAAAATGTAAGAAAATTTAGTGCAATTTTAACAATATTATTCCTCAACGTATCATTTCTGAATGTGCATTATGGATCAGATCTACAAAGACACTAAACACTGAGGAACAGGAAGAAAAATTGTTAAAACTGTGCTGAATTTTCTTTTGACATTTCAGGTTTTTCATATTTGTTGAATTTATTCACATTTTAGTGTTACAGGATAGTTTGTAAATGTAAAGATTTTCATAATTTAATGTTATTTTTTGCACTAAAAAAAAGAAAAAAAAATAGTTGTTAATTCTAGATTTTTTTTGGCTTAATTCAAGATTTTTTTGACATAACTGAAGATTTTTTTTTTTTTTTTTCTTTTAACTTAACTGAAGATTTTTTTTTTTTTGGCTTAACACAAGATTTTTTTATTTTTTTTTTAACTTAATTGAAGCTTTTTTTGGTTTAATTTAAGAGTTTTTAACTTAATTGAAGATTTTTTTGGCTTAATTCAAGATTTTTTGCTAAATTTGAGAGTTTTTTTTGCTTAATTGAATATTTTTTTACTTAATAATTGAAGATTTCTTTGACTTGATTGAAGATTTTTTTTTCTTACTTAATTGAAGATTTTTTTTTTTTTGCTTAATTGAAGATTTTTTTTGCTGAATTTGAGTTTTTTTTTTTTTTTTTGCTTAATTGAAGATCTTTTTTACTTAATTGAAGATTTTTTTTTTTTTTTTTTTGCTTGATTAATTTTTTTTTTTTAACTTAATTGAAGATTTTTTTATTTTTTATTTTTGCTTAATTCAAGATTTTTTTTTTTTTTACATAATTGAAGATGTTTTGTTTTGTTTTTTTGTTTTTTTTACTTTATTGAAGATTTTTTTTGCTTAATTAAATATTTTTTGCTAAACTTGAGATTTTTTTGGCTTAATTGAAGATTTTTTCACCTAATTGAATTTTTTTTTTTTTTTTTTTTGCTTAATTGAATATGTTTTTTTTACTTAATTGAAGATTTTTTTCAGCTTAATTCAAGACTTTTTCCTTCATTCAAGCTAATTTTTTTTTTTGCTTAATTCAATTCAAGACTGTGGAAATTTTGCGCTTGGCAAAAACATCCCAGGGGCTGAACTGGACCCTTTGGCGGACTGCATTTGGCCCCTGGGCCGCATGTTTGAACCCCCTGATCTATGCCATTTTCATCCTAAAATGTATTCAGCGTATACCTTAAACTGTCTATTTTACTACCTAATAACTGAAAATATTTGATCATACGTAAATAGCAAGAGTTTTGACAAATGACAGCGTCACAGATGGACAACAGTAAACATCAAATTATATATTTTTTTATTTTAATAATCAATATCATATAATTTTTTTATTTTTTTTTTTACAATATTTAGTGATTTATTCCGAACATGCAATGAAATTTAACATATATGCACTTGCAAAACATACATAACAACAATAGTTGTTAATAGTTAAATATCAATATATTTGGAATAAATTTAGTTTATAAAATCCATAAAACTGTCACTTTCCAAACATTCCCACTCATAAAACTCCTCAGTTTTTTTCCACATTTTTTTTCTCATTTCAAAATATGTTTTCCTAAAAATATAAGTAATTACCTACCTAGATTGTCGTTAAATTCAGTTGTTTTTTTTTTTTTTTTATCCCACATGTTAAATTTCCCTTGACTTCGCCCATTTACAGCTAAAGTAAAATCCGAATCTAGTTTGAAAAAACTCTTATTTTTTTCCTGCAGTTTAATCGTGGTTTCAGTCAGCATCGCATTATTATTATTATTATTGTCATTTTCATTTAGTTAAAAACCGAAATGCGCTTATATTGCTATTGTTTTCATTAGCGGCGGTATCGCTATTTATGCTGAATATGTTAGCATTGCAGCGCGCGCAGCATTAGGAGTCCACTTTCATATAATTCCTATTAATTTAAGATGTAAAGCCTTCGCACACAGTTGTATCCTTGTCAATTTAGCATATTTGTCTCTCCCACTCTTTGCAACAATAACACAAGGAATCAAACCGCATCCCGTATTAGCGTTGACAGTCGAAGACTTTGTTGCAGCGTAATTAGGTTTGAGGTGGTGGCTGAAAGTAAACAGATAAACTAATACAAAGATACACAGCAGCTCCTCTCGGAATGATCCGGATTGCGGCGGGGGTTGAAAAGTGTGTGACCCCTCAAACAGACGTTGTACATAATGTAGTGCATGCTGGGTAATTAGGCGGCAGGCTTTTTTATGTTTGGAATACCGCTGTATATTTGTGATGTCTATGTAGATTTTTTCGCTTTGTCTCATGTTAATAAACTACGTCCTCATCTGTCGACCTGCGTGTACCTCAGTGTGTGTGTGTGTGTGTGTGTGTGTGTATTTTTTTGGGCAAATCACCTTCATTATAAATGTGTCTCATTACAGTAATGAGACGATTTCATTATCACTTAAACGACCTTGTCCCTGGTGCTAAACAAGGCCGGCTGTTACAAACCCAGTGGGCTTCTTGAGTTGAATCGCAGCAGGGGGCCGAGCGAAGGGGAGGGGGAGGGTGGGTGTGGTGGGGAAGGGTGGGGGTGGGGGGTGGGGGCGTTTCGGCAGGTGTTGCCAACTGTAATTTTAACAAAGACGACTAATTGAACTGAACAACTCCATATAAGAACAGGGGCGTGCACATGTAGGGCCCAAAGGAGGCTTGAGCCCCTGCCCTTTTTGCCTCATAGAAAAAGTGCCCTGTTGAGCCGCATTATGTAATAAATTCCCATTATGTAATAAAAGTTCAATATGTAATAAGAACGTCACGTCATCTTGTAATAAAGCCGCATTATGTAATAAACTGACGCATTTTGTAATAACCTACGTCAACGCGTTATATAGTAAATTTTTTCCCATCATGTAGTAAGTTATTACAATTTGAGAAATTTATTACAAAATGCACTCGACATATTTTTATTAAAAAAAAACAAACAAAAAATAATAATAATAATAACATGGTTCATTATATATCCAGAAATGTTGTTTACATTGTTAAAGACACTTTCCTGAGTTTTTTTTTTTTTTGTTTTTTTGTTTTTTTTCCAACAGGCATAGACACCTTATATTGATCAAAATATTTTAATTTGCCTTAAAAAGGTTCTGTTTAGAAATAAAGCCATTTATTGTTCAACATCCGCATTTTCTACTTTGTGTGTGCATGTTGGAGTGTGTGTACTAATTGCGAATGTAATGCTAATAGGTAGGCAATCATTAGCACTACTACAGCTACTAATCTGCAGGGCTACGTCAATTCAAGAGGGCAAAAAAAATCGACTTGAGTGTCGTTATTACGTAATGACCCGATTTATTCAATTTTCCTGAAAATAAAAATGTGTCAATTGCATTTTGTAATAAATTTCTCAAATTGTAATAACTTACGACATAATGCGAAAAAATTTACTACATAATGCATTGTTTAGCCGCATTATGTAATAAATTCCCATTATGTAATAAAAGTTCAAAATGTAATAAGAACGTCACGTCATCTTGTAATAAAGCCGCATTATGTAATAAACTGACGCATTTTGTAATAAACTACGTCAACGCATTATATAGTAAATTTTTTCCCATCATGTAGTAAGTTATTACAATTTGAGAAATTTATTACAAAAAGTATAGTCTCAGAAAAAACAACAGAAAACCAAAAATGTGAAGACATTTTGTAAATCTGGTCATACGTGTTTACTAAGGATGGGAATCGATAAGAATTTAACGTAAAGATAATGAAAGTCAGTACTGAAAACAAACTTAAAACTGATGAGAACATACATATAAAACATCACCATTATTTTAAAAGATACTAAAAGTATAATAACAATGTTCCTTAAAAGCATCTCAAAGCCGAACCCAATTTAATCATTTGGAAAAACATCAGCATTTTTCATTTTCCATTTGATTTAAAATTACTTTGTAATGTAAATGTTAATGTAAGTGGTTGTAATGTAATGAAGTAATCTGATTACTTCCACTCTACATTCATGACACTTTGCCTTAACATTGGATGTTACTCACCATTAAAGAAAAAGAAGAGTCAGTTTTGAACTAAAACATGGATATAAAGGCAACAAAAGCACAAAGACTCCTGTTTTCAGGTGATTATACATAAATAATAAAGTAATTATGAATATTATTTTAAACTCTTTTACTGTAATGAGTTGTTTTTACGTTACCACCTCCTGGAAAAACCTACAGAAGATTAAACTGAAAGAGCTGGTCTCTGTAAACACAGTCAAAGTTATTTTAAATCAATGAGGGAAGGATAAATCTGGATGTAGATGTGTTTTGTTTTTGTTTTTTTAATTTATTTTTTTAATTGATTGAATGGGGTTCTAATTTGAAGAATATTGTTATACTTTTAGTTCCTTTTTAAATTACTCATGGTGTTTTATATGCATGTTTTCAGTTTAGTGATTTATGTATGGTATAGAACTGAGTTTTATTGTGTTTTATGTATATTTTTAGTGTGAATGTATGAATGAAATCTGTATTTTCTGTCATTTCTGGTGCTGCGTTAGGTTTTTTTTTTTTTGTTTGTTTGTTGGGGTTTTTTTTCTGGTTGAAAGGTTAAATAAAAAAAAAAAAAAAAAAAAAACATTTAAAAACTGACTGACTAGTTCTTCAGCTGCAAGAAATCATAAAAAAGTAAAAAAAATTAAAAAAAAAAAAAAAAAAAAGCAACAAGATGCAACAACTTCAGATCAAAATTGAAGCCAATGCAAAGTATGTTCAAGTTGTAATACTGCCGACAGCCACTAGGTGGACTTACATTAGACATCTCTGTCAAAATACAGGGTCACTTTTTTTTTTCTTTTTTTTTCAGGACTCATTCTTGTGTCATCGGTTTCACTGACCCTATAAATAGTGATTTGATTAAATGAATTGATCTGATAATCCATCTTTTTTTTTTTTTTCTGTCTTAATTAGATCTCATGTCCAATACAATCTGTTATTTCTTGGACTTTGATTGACATGTCAGGTCACTCATCTGAATTCAGATCTATTTAATAAAACACATTTTTTCCACTGTAGTTGTTTTTAATAGGTCCAGAAATTCAATTAGCAAGAGTGTGAATTTTTTTTGTTACAAAATTATAAATTTTTATTATAGCCTTTATTTAACCAGGGAAAAAATGAATAAATAAATTATATATATATATATATATATATATATATATATATATATATATATATATATATATATATATATATATATATATATATATATATATTTATTATAACCTTTATTTAACCAGGAAAAAAACAAAAACAAAACTCATTCAGATTAAAAATATATTTTTCAAGAGATTTTTGCTTAGTTAAGTGTGCTATTTTATAGCTCACCTCTACCCTTTCTAGCTTCGATATTTTCATTGCTTTTGTCCAGATGTGGTCACTTCCAGCCCCAAAACAGCATGAAAATGTCCAAATATTAAACAAATGACTTTAAAACAGCAGTTCAGAAACCTATAGGTGATGTAATAGTCCCTCCATCCATGAATTATATGGTATAGAGCAGGGGTGTCAAACATGCGGTATATCTATGAATATTAACAGTCGTAACAGTATATATATATATATATATATATATATATATATATATATATATATATATATATATATATGAATATTAGTAATATTAGCGGTATGTATATCTATGAATATTAGCAATAGTAACAGTATATCTATGAATATTAACAGTAGTAACATTATATATATATCTATGAATATTAGCAATATTAACAGTATATCTATGAATATTAACAGTAGTAACATTATGTATATCTGAATATTAGCAATATTAGCAGTATGTATATCTATGAATATTAGCAATATTAACAGTATGTATATTTATGAATATTAGCAATAGTAACAGTATATCTATGAATATTAACAGTAGTAACATTATATATATATCTATGAATATTAGCAATATTAACAGTATATCTATGAATATTAACAGTAGTAACAGTATGTATATCTATGAATATTAGCAATATTAACAGTATATCTATGAATATTAACAGTAGTAGCAGTATGTATATCTATGAATATTAGCAATATTAACAGTATATCTATGAATATTAACAGTAGTAACATTATGTATATCTGAATATTAGCAATATTAGCAGTATGTATATCTATGAATATTAGCAATATTAACAGTATGTATATTTATGAATATTAGCAATATTAGCAGTATGTATATTTATGAATATTAGCAATATAAGCAGTATGTATATCTATGAATATTAACAGTTTTAACAGTATGTATATCTATGAATATTAACAGTATATATGTATGAATATTAAAGATACTAACAGTATTGCATTGCATTGTTTTTATAAGAACAGAGGATGATCGTGTGACTTCTTACCCATAATTCACAGTCTGCAGGGTTATTGCTCATTATTGGAAGTGTTTGCATGAGCGTGGAGGATGCAGCAGTAGAATATTCATATTACCACAGATACAGATGCACTTTAGCCGCTCTCCACTGACTTCTCCTCTCACCCTTGCTAAGCACTCAGTTGTTTTGGTGAGTGACCTTTCGTTGCTTCGGGGCTTATCTCCTGCTTTTAAAGTGTGCTGTACCCCACACAACAAATCCCTGGAGTCGTAACACCTACCGCTACCCTAATCCCCACTCCCCCAAGTCCTCATTTACTATGTTCATTCACTCTCATTGTCTTTAACAGCACTTTGCAGCACATGCAGACTGTTGTGTTTTTCACTGAATTCATTCGTGTTGGAATATGGACACATCATCAGCTCATTACTATTGTGATCGCTATGCTTTGTGTGCATGTTTGTTTGTTTGTTTGTTAGCAAGATAACTCAAAAAGTTATGGATAGATTTTCATGAAATTTTCAGGAAATGTTGATACTGGCACAAGGAAGAAATGATTAAATTTGGTGGTGATCGGGGTTGGGGGTTTGGTCCAATCAGAAGGAAGAGTGGACTCACATCATCAGAATTAGCACAAATGAAGGAAAAAATGAACAAAATGCACAAAAATGAAGAAAAAAAAAGAAATTAAATGAACACAAATGAAGTAAAATAATGAACAAAAGGGACAAAAATGACGAAAATACAGAAATTAAATGAACACAAATGAAGGAAAAAATGAAAAAAAAATGTGCAAAAATGATGAAAATACAAAAATAAAACAAACACAAATGAAGGAAATAATGAACGAAATGGACAAAAATGACGAAAATACAGAAATTAAATGAACACAAATGAAGAAAATAATGAACAAAATGCATAAAAATGACTAAAATAGAAAAATAAAATGAACACAAATGAAGGAAATAATGAAGAAAATCCACGAAAATGATGAAAATACAGAAATTAAATGAACACAAATGAAGGAAATAATGAACAAAATGCACAAAAATGAAGAAAACATAAATATTGAACAAAATGAAGAAAAATGAATATAAAAACACAATGAAGAAAAATTAAGGAAATAATGAAGAAAATGAAGAAAAATGAAGAAAATATAAAAACAAAATGAAGAAAAATGAAGAAAAATGAAGAAAATATTAAACAAAATGAACAAAAATTAATATAAAACAAAATGAAGAAAAATGAAGAAAACAATGAACAAAATGACGAAAAATGAAGAAAATATTAAACAAAATGAACAAAAATTAATATAAAACAAAATGAAGAAAAATGAAGAAAACAATGAACAAAATGACGAAAAATGAAGAAAATATAAAAACAAAATGAAGAAAAATGAAGGAAATAATGAACAAAATGCACAAAAATGAACAAAACATAAATATTGAACAAAATTAAGAAAAATGAATATAAAAACACAATGAAGAAAAATTAAGGAAATAATGAAGAAAATGAAGAAAAATGAAGAAAATATAAAAACAAAATGAAGAAAAATGAAGAAAACAATGAACAAAATGACGAAAAATGAAGAAAATATTAAACAAAATGAACAAAAATTAATATAAAACAAAATGAAGAAAAATGAAGAAAACAATGAACAAAATGATGAAAAATGAAGAAAATATAAAAACAAAATGAAGGAAATAATGAACAAAATGCACAAAAATGACGAAAATACAAAAATAAAATGAACACAAATGAAGGAAATAATGAACAAAATGTACAAAAATCAACAAAACATAAATATTGAACAAAATTAACCCTTTAACTGCTTGCTCAACCATATGGTTTAGCACATTTTGAGCCAAAACATTTCAATAAGTGATGTACCTAACTTAACTTAACCTAATTATTTACTAAATTAAAAAAGCTGGAATACTAATATTACGACTATTGTTTGAGGTTTTTGATTTGAAATTCACTTTCTAACTTATTTTACCCCTACTGTATGAATGCTATTGCATCCTATGGTGCAAAACCACACCCTCCTCTGGCCCTTGTACCAAAAAATCCTCAATGCTATGCAACTTTTGTCCAGTGTGTCAAGGTGGAAATGTCAGAAATTCAGTGTTTTCTAGTGTTTGAATAGAAACCAGGATTGTTTTGTAGCTTGCCACCATAGATAATGTGCTTCTAATGCTCAAAAAGCATGGATGCTATTAAGTTTGTTGAAGTGAAAGATTTAAAAATGTCATGTTTCCAAGCTAAAAAAAAAATATGTATCTAATACCCTGGATATTTTTAGGTGTTCAATTCTTCATAAATTTGGATTTTGTTTGTCTACTTATTGAGGTATTTGTATGAAATTATGTACTTTAACCATTAAGTGACATCTTGACCATTTGGTAGAGGTGAATATTTTAAAAACCACGGAGTCTGTTGAAAATAAAATCATTAAATGTTGTTATTACTCACCCAAGCAAATAAGAAATGGGAAAAAAAAAAAAAAAAAAAATCATCGTTTTTCTTGGTGGAGTAGTTAAAGGATTAAGAAAAATGAATATAAAAAGACAATTAAGAAAAATTATGAAGACAATGAACAAAATGAAGAAAAGTATAAGAAAAAAATGAAGAAAAATGAAGAAAATAATGAACAAAATGAAGAAAATAATGAACAAAATGAAGATAAATGAAGAAAATATAAAAACAAAATGACAAAAAATGAAGAAAATAATGAACAAAATGAAGAAAAATATAAGAACAAAATGAAAAAAATGAACAAAATAATGAACAAAAATGAAGACAAATGAAGAAAATATAAAAACAAAATGACAAAAAATGAAGAAAATAATGAACAAAATGAAGAAAAATATAAGAACAAAATGAAGAAAAATGAAGAAAATAATGAACAAAAATGAAGACAAATGAAGAAAATATAAAAACAAAATGAAGAAAATGATGAACAAAATGAAGACAAATTAAGAAAATATAAAAACAAAATGACAAAAAATTATGAAAATAATGAACAAAATGAAGAAAAATGAAGAAAATAATGAACAAAAATGAAGACAAATGAAGAAAATATAAAAACAAAATGAAGAAAATGATGAACAAAATGAAGACAAATTAAGAAAATATAAAAACAAAATGACAAAAAATTAAGAAAATAAAGAACAAAATGAAGAAAAATGAAGAAAATAATGAACAAAAATGAAGACAAATGAAGAAAATATAAAAACAAAATGAAGAAAATGATGAACAAAATGAAGACAAATTAAGACAATATAAAAACAAAATGACAAAAAATTAAGAAAATAATGAACAAAATGAAGAAAAATATAAGAACAAAATGAAGAAAAATGAAGAAAATAATGAACAAAAATGAAGACAAATGAAGAAAATATAAAAACAAAATGACAAAAAATTAAGAAAATAATGAACAAAATGAAGAAAAATTAAGAAAATAATGAACAAAATGAAGAAAAATATAAGAACAAAATGAAGAAAAATGAAGAAAATAATGAACAAAAATGAAGACAAATGAAGAAAATATAAAAACAAAATGACAAAAAATTAAGAAAATAATGAACAAAATGAAGAAAAATGAAGAAAATATAAAAACAAAATGACGAAAAATTAAGAAAATAATGAACAAGAGATCTCTCCTGGTGGAGGTCTGCGCTCTCTGCAGTGCTTTTCTTGTTATTGTATAGAAAAGGAGTAAACGTGTATATGTGTGTGTTTGCAGTGTGCGTTTGCAGTGTGCGTTTGCAGTGTGTGTTTGCGGTGTGTGTTTACAGTGTGTGTTTGCAGTGTGTGTGCATGTCTTTGTGAGTCCGACCAGCGTGGCGGGGCAGGGAGCGGTGACCACGCAGCCATCAGGGTGCATTTAGGAGGATTGTGACTGTGTAGGAAGGGATCAGGGCTCGATTCAGACCCAAAAGCAGAAGCCAAGAATCAGCATTCAGCAGGTTTGCAGTGTGTGTGTGTGTGTGTGTGTGTGTGTGTGTGTGGTCGCCCACCCCAAGAGGTAACAGTTCCTGGTCACAGTCTGTGGATGAAAGTAATTGCCAGTGGAGGGCGACCTGCAGCTGAGGCCCAGAGATGGTGTGTATTAGGTGTGTATTAGGTGTGTATTAGGTGTGTGTGTGTGTGTGTTGCTACTGCTGCTGCTTTTACTGAATGACCCATTGCATCAAACGTCGCTTTCACACATGCACAGATATGCAGCATTTGGCTTTTGGATTTTTTTTTTTTTTTTTCATCCCTCAGTTTAGCTACACAGCTGCTGTATGACATTTCGGCTTTTCCTCTGCCGTGAAATGTTACGTCACAAGACGCCAAAGAGTCTGAGTGGGTGTGGGTTTGTACCTTTTATGAGTCACCTGAAAGCTCAATGTATCCGAAATCGCGTCATGTTTTTTCAAGCTCTAAATTTATTTATTTATTTATTTATTTATTTATTTATTTATTTATTTTTTTTTTTGAGTTTTTTTTTTTGGTTTCGAGAACTTAAATTAATGGTGCAGGGCTTTATGATTTGAAGGTTGATTTTCAAAACTCATTACCATTAATTCAAGGGTGTCAAACTTATTTTTGGTTAGCCCAATTTGATCTGAAGCGGACCAGAACCAGTAAAATAATGACTTAATAACCTATAAAAAAATGACAAATCCAAGGTTTTATTTTTGTTTTTGTACAAAAAAAACAAAACAAACAAAAAAAAAACAACAAAAAAAACAATTAAATTATGAAAATATTTACATTTTACAAAAAAAGATGTGAAAAACCTGAAAAAAAAGAAATTTCATTTGAAAAAATTAGCACAATTTTAACAATATTATGCCTCAACTTATTATTTATACATGTAATGTTACATAAACATTTGGTAAAAGGGATAAAATTGTTAAAATTTTGGAGTTTGGAACAAAAATTTGAACAATTTCTACAATATTACATCTCTTATTATTATTATTATTATTATTATTATTATTATTATTATTATTATTATTATTATTATTATTATTATTATTATTAACACAACTACAGATCACATTAGATCCATAAATGCACCAAACATTTTGTAACAGGAAGAATATTGTTAAAATTACACATTTCGGGTTTTTCATCTTTGTTTTTATTTATGTA
Source organism: Sphaeramia orbicularis (assembly GCF_902148855.1). Lineage (NCBI taxonomy): Eukaryota > Metazoa > Chordata > Actinopteri > Kurtiformes > Apogonidae > Sphaeramia > Sphaeramia orbicularis. The sequence continues at coordinate 20,069,494 of NC_043958.1, read as the reverse complement.
TTTTTTTTGCATTTTATTGTGAAAGAATAGTTTTGTAAATGTAAATATTTTCACAGTGTAATCTTATTTTTTCCACTTTCGCTAATTTTTCACAAAGAAAATTTGTCGTCGTTATTATTTATGGGTTATTGTGTTGTTATTTTTACTGGAGATCACATTTGGTCTGTATGTAGAACCTGAACTAAAATGATTTGGAAAACCTGGACTGTTCAGGTTCATTTTTGCACTTCCATCCTGCAGGGCCGGAATGGAACCTTTAGCGGGCCAGATTTGGCCCCGGGCCGCATGTTTGACACCTGTGGATTAATTTGAGCCAATAATCAAAAGCAAAACAATCAGTATTTCCCAAATAGAACGTTGTAAAGGTGGAAATCATGGATAATGGCTACCTGGAAAATAAAAACAAATTATATGGTTCTTACCAAGATTAAAAAAAAAAAAAAAAAAGTGTTAGATAATTTGTCTTGTTTTAAGAATTAATTTCTATTTATTATGTATTTATTTGTTATTTTAAGTGTTCAGACATCATGCTTATTTCTTAGATAACTATCTTAATTCAAGAAATCTCATCAAATTAAATTATCTTGCTGCGTGGACAGATATTTTACTTATTTTGTCTTCCTTTTTCCTCAGATTTTGTGTTTTTCTCTTGTTTTTACATTCCTCTTTTTTGCAGTGAAGTCAGTTAAAACAGTAAATAAACTCATAAAGACCCAAACTCAACTTATCCATAATCGCTTCACTCATTTTTTTTTTTTTTTCAAGCTGTCCCATTTTTTTAAATTTTTTTTTTTGTTGTTGTTTTTTGGGTTCTTACCAAGATAAAAAAAAAATTAAAAAATTAAAAAAAAAAAAAAAAAAAAACAACTCATATTTAGAAGTGTTAGATCTTTTTTTTTTTTTTTTTTTAACCCTTATTTAACCAGGAAGTCCCATTGAGATTAAGAATCTCTTTTGCAGCCATAAAAAGTCCAAACAACATAAAACACACACATGATACACTATTAACTCTCCGGTATCCGGGTGTGCTTTTTAGGCACACTTTGCACTTTGTTTTTAAAAAAAATTCATGTTATTTTTCAGAATTTAAATAAGGTTAGAATTCAAAAGTTGTTCATTTTTGCATGATCTTTAAAATTCTGGCCACCAACTAAAATGTGCACATTGTAAACAAAAGATAATTACAAGACTAGCATCTGTCTCCTAGTGTGCATAAAACGCACTATTTCTTCCATTTGATATGTATGATTAGGACTGACCTGGATTTACAAAAATAAAATCAAATTAGAGCAGAAAAATAAATCAATATATAATATTTAATAGTTTGATTTATAGGTGTGCATTTTACGCACACTTGGTGACAGATGCTAGTATTTTTGAACATTTGACCTAGCGCCAAAAATAATAATAATTCAAATTCACCAGTGTTGGAGTTAATCATTGACATATGCCAGGATGAAAAAAATCAAATAATATTTAATCCACTTTTTATGTAGTATATTGAAAAAAAATATTTTTCTGTGTTTTTTTTGCATCCAAAAAAATTGTTTGTTTACATTACAAACACAGCATTTAAAGGGTTAAAAAATTTGACAATTATTGAGTATTTGGTATTTTTATTTACGGTTCAAGTTGATGAAATAGAAAAAAGTGTAAAAGAATTCAAAACAAACTGTATGAATTTTTTTTTGTGTGATGGCATCAAGAAAAACAGTGACATTCCACCTTCACTGCATTCTCCATGATACTTTTAAAATCATTCACAGAAATTAATTTATGTCGTTTTACAATTTTTTAAAGATTATTCCACAGAACACGGAAACAATCAAGAGTTTTAAGAGTGAATTTGTATTTATTTGTTATTTTAAGTGTTCGTACATCATGCTTTTTTCAAGATTTAATAATCTGAATTCAATAAATGTTGTCAAATAAAATTATCTTACTGCACGGACAAATATTTTACTCATTTCGACTCCCTTTTTCCTCAGATTTAGTGTTTTTATCTTGTTTTTACCCCTTTTTTGCAGTGAAGCTCAACCTATCTGTAATCGCTTCACTCGTCTATTTTCCAAGCTGTCCCGTTTTTTTGTTGTTTTTTTTTTCGGGAACTTAAATCAGTGCTTTATGATATGAAGGTTGATTTTCAAAACTCATTACCCTTAATTTCAACCATAAATCAAAAACAAAACAATTAGTATTTCCTAAATAAAATGGTATAAAGGTGGAAATTGTGGATAATAGCTAGTTGGATAATTTAGCTTGTTTGAAGAGTTAATTTCTATTCATTAGGTTTTTTTTTGTTTTTTGTTTTTTTTGTTATTTTAAGTGTTCATACATCATGCTTATTTCTTAGATAACTATCTTATTTCAAGAAATCTTGTTGAATTAAATTAGCTTGTTGCATGGACAGATATTTGAATTTTTTTTGAAAACCTTTTTCCTCAGATTTAGCGTTTTTATCTTGTTTTTACCCCTTTTTTTTGCAGTGTAGTCTAAAAACATACAATTAAAACAGTAGATAAACTCAAAAAGACCCAAACGCAACCTATCTGTAATCGCTTCACTCATCTTTTTTTAAGCTGTCCCATTTTTTTTTTTTTTTTTTCCAGGAATTTAAATTGATGGTGCAGTGCTTTATGATTTAAAGGTTGATTTTTGGAACTCATTACCCTTAATTTGAGCCATAAATCTAAAACAAAACAATCAGTATTTCCTAAATAGAACGGTGGAAAGGTGGAAATAAAAACAAATGATTTGATTCTTACCAAGAAAACAAAACAAAAAAAATCAGATAATTTAGCTTGTTTTAAGAGTTAATTTCTATTTATTATAAATGTATTTGTTATTTTAAGTGTTCATACCTCATGCTTATTTCTTAGATATCTATCTTAATTCAAGAAATCTCATCAAATTAAATTAGCTTGCTGTGTGGACAGATATTTTACTTATTTTGACTTCCTTTTTCCTCAGATTTAGCGTTTTTATCTTGTTTTTACCCCTTTTTTTTGCAGCGTAGTCTAAAAACATACAATTAAAACAGTAGATAAACTCAAAAAGACCCAAACTCAACCTATCTGTAATCGCTTCACTCATCTTTTTTTAAGCTGTCCCATTTTTTTTTCTTTTTTTTTCGGGAACTTAAATTGATGGTGTAGTGCTTTATGATTTGAAGGTTGATTTTTGGAACTCATTTCCCTTAATTTGAGCCATAAATGAAAAATAAAACAATCAGTATTTCCTAAATAGAACGGTGGAAAGGTGGAAATAAAAACAAATGATTTGATTCTTACCAAGATTAAAAAAAACAAAACAAAACAAAAAAAATCAGATAATTTAGCTTGTTTTAAGAGTTAATTTCTATTTATTATAAATGTATTTGTTATTTTAAGTGTTCATACCTCATGCTTATTTCTTAGATATCTATCTTAATTCAAGAAATCTCATCAAATTAAATTAGCTTGCTGTGTGGACAGATATTTTACTTATTTTGACTTCCTTTTTCCTCAGATTTAGCGTTTTTATCTTGTTTTTACCCCTTTTTTTTTGCAGCGTAGTCTAAAACCATACAATTAAAACAGTAGATAAACTCAAAAAGACCCAAACGCAACCTATTTGTAATCGCTTCACTCATCTTTTTTTAAACTGTCCCATTTTTTTTTTTTTTTTTTCGGGAACTTAAATTGATGGTGCAGTGCTTTATGATTTGAAGGTTGATTTTTGGAACTCATTACCCTTAATTTGAGCCATAAATCTAAAACAAAACAATCAGTATTTCCTAAATAGAACGGTGGAAAGGTGGAAATAAAAACAAATGATTTGATTCTTACCAAGATTAAAAAAAACAAAACTTGTGAAAGAATGGGTCGCTCTCAGGAGCTCAGTGAATTCCAGCGTGGAACTATGATAGGATGCCACCTGTCGTGAAATTTCCTCGCTCCTAAATATTCCACGGTCGACTGTCAACTGGATTATAAGAAAGTGGAAGTGTTTGGGAACGACAGCAACTCAGCCACCAAGTGTTGAGGCGCATAGTGCGAAGAGGTCGCCAACTTTCTGCAGAGTCGATGGCTACAGACCTCCAAACTTCATGTGGCCTTCAGATTAGCTCCAGAACAGTGCGCAGAGAGCTTCATGGAATGGGTTTCCATGGCCGAGCAGCTGCATCCAAGCCATACATCACCAAAGCGCCGGATGCAGTGGTGTAAAGCACGCCGCCGCTGGACTCTAGAGCAGTGGAGGTGCCTTCTCTGGAGTGACCAATCACGCTTCTCCATCTGGCAATCTGATGGACGGGTCTGGGTTTGGCGGTCGCCAGGAGAACGATATTTGTGCCAAGTGTAAAGTTTGGTGGAGGGGGGATTATGGTGTGGGGTTGTTTTTCAGGAGCTGGGCTCGGCCCCTTAGTTCCAGTGAAAGGAACTGGGAATGCTTCAGCATACCAAGACATTTTGGACAATTCCATGCTCCTAACTTTGTGGGAACAGTTTGGAGCTGGCCCCTTCCTCTTCCAACATGACTGTGCACCAGTGCACAAAGCAAGCTCCATAAAGACATGGATGACAGAGTCTGGTGTGGATGAACTGGACTGGCCTGCACAGAGTCCTGACCTCAACCCCATAGAACACCTTTGGGATGAATTAGAGCCAGGCCTTCTGTCCAACATCGCAAATGCGCTTCTGGAAGAATGGTCCAAAATTCCTAAACCTTGTGGACAGCCTTCCCAGAAGAGTTGAAGCTGTTATAGCTGCAAAGGGTGGACCCACGTCACAGACTAGGAATGGGATGGACCTGAAATTCATATGCAAGTCAAAGCAGGTGAGCAAATACTTTTGGAAATATAGCGTACGAGGGTCGTTCAATAAGTTCATGGCCTCACCCAGAAATACTGGTTGTTATAATACAGGATATTACATTCTTTTGTGATGAGATAGTGATGCTTGAACATCGATGGACCAAGTGCATTGCTGTAAATGGAGATTATGTTGAAAAATAAAATATAAATTATCAGTCTGTGTTGTTCTGTTCTGGGTGAGGCCATGAACTTATTGAACGGCCCTCGTACATCATGCTTATGTCTAGATTTAATCATCTTAATTCAAGAAATCTTGTCAAATTAAATTATCTTGCTGCATGGACAGATATTTGACTTGTTTTGAGTTTGAATTTTTCCTCAGATTTAGTTTTTTTTAGATTGTTTTGCAGTAAAGTCTAAAAACATACAATTAAAACAGTAGATATACTCATAAAGACCCAATTCCCAAGTGATTTTTTTCTCTATTTTTAACCTTTCTTAAGTGATTTCTCATCGTTTTTTTCCTTATATTAAGCTCAGTATTTTAAATTTTTAAGTTAAAATCATGTATTTTCCTATATTTAATTCACTCATCATGTAGATATTCATAAAAGTTAAAATTAAAATTGAGGAATATTATATCAAAAAGTAAAAACTGGAGAAAATGCGACTTTTTCTGTAAAATATATCATTAACTAAACATAAACCAAGTGTCTCTGTGCATAGGTTTTACTGGTGAATCAATATTTTTGAAGATGATGGTGTTTCCACGGTAACCACGGAGCCTCTAAACATCCATATCTGCTCATGAAAAGATGAAAAACTGCATTTTACACCAATTATTTACACGTATCGATAGGATTAGTGGATCAATGAGTATTAAAATTTTTAGATCAGTAAGTAATTTTGGTCAGTGGTGAATGTTTGGGTCTTTATGGGTTAAAAAATAGATGTACGTAAACCATTTGAAGGTCATATTTTAGCATCTGTAATCCATTTTGCAAGTAATCAATAGGAAATAAGCATGAATTATTATCACAAACAGAAAAAAAAAACAGTCCTACCTGATAATAAAAAGGCTTTAGTGCTGTAAAAATGTCTATTTTACAATATAACATAACCATATATGCAAATATAAATGATAATAAACTGGAAAATAAAGTTTATATGAGGTTATTAGAGCAATGCATATGCAAACTGAAACATTTTAATATTAACAGGAACTGAAATTGCACTAAAATAGGGAATAAAGTGCATTTCAGTGGATGCAGTTTTGTCGGACGGCCAGCAGAGGGACACAAACACCAACAATTAAACAACACAACACTTTCAGTCATAAGCATTAAAATGTACTCTGTGGTTTGGGGCTGCTGGGAAAATGGACATTTTCTCCTTCAGTCTGGGAAAAAAGATGCATATATTTATACTAATAAGTTTATTTGGTCTATTTGTCTGCGTTAAAAGTAACCCTAAAAACTCAAAATCCGATAAATCAGAAAAAAAAAATGGCTGCTTTGTAATCTGTTTATATACGTACATAAGCGTACATTTCAGCAATAAAAACATAAGAGAAGAATCATTTTATTTATAAAAAAAAAAAATGCATTTGTTATAATAATTTTATTGGCATTTATCTGTGTAATATGATAAGAAATGTAAGATTCTACTTAATTATATTTGCTGTTGTCATGAGCGTTTGTATGTTTTGTTTTGGTTTTTTTTATGTTTTACTGTGTTTTTTGACAGTTGCATCCTGGGAGAGGACGTTTTTCAGTTGCTGTCTTACATAAATAGAACATTTCCATAACAAACTGGCACCGAAAAGACATTAACAGATGGGTAAAATTTACCAGAATGCAGGAATTGAAGTGTTTGATGCACAATATTTTCTGGGGAAGGAGCCATAAGATCCATCAGCAATGAATTAAATGCAACTAACATTTAAAACAATCATTAAATAATCTCTAAAATGAACCTATTCCTATATATATATATATATATATATATATATATATATATATATATATATATATATATATATATATATATATATACATATATATGTTGTATATTCTGGTAGTTAACCCTTTAGCTCCTGACGTGTCTATGGTGAGACTTATTTTAAACATTCATAAAAATTCAACTGTTAACTCAATAGGGGTGTGAATTGGCGAGAATCTGATCTGGCGATACGATACAAATCACAATACGAGGATCACGATACAATATATCACGATATATCATGATACTGTTAAAAAGGCTTTTTTTTTTTTTTTAATGATTATTTCTTGGAAGAAATGAATCATACCAGAAATATGCACAAATACTAAACACATTTTTATTTGATCGCAACAGGATCTGATGTTATATCACAAAATTTTCCTGTTAAAACTTAAATTCTGTTTTACAGACATTACAGTTTAAGATTCTGTTCAAATGTTCATATTCTATTAGTTCAGAACATTATTTTTGTGCGATCCCAACAAAAGAACTAACGTTATTTAATAAGTGTTAAATAATAATAAATAAAATAGAAACAAGAAAGAAAAACAAAAAAAAAACAAAATGAACCTCCACAATATCTGCATTTGAATAAATACCTAAAAATTATTATTGTTATTATTATTATTATTATTATTATTATTATTAGTATTAGTATTAGTATTAGTATTATTATTATTATTATTATTATTATTATTATTATTATTATTAGTATTATTATATATTTTTTTAATGATTATTTCCTGGAAGAATTTAATCACACCGGAAATATGCACACATACTAAACACATTTTTATTTGATCACAACAATATCGCAAAATTTTCCTCTTAAAACTTAAATTCTGTTTTACATTAAACTCATTACAGTTTAAGATTCTGTTCAAATGTTCATATTCTATTAGTTCAGAACATTATTTTTGTGCGATCCCAACAAAAGAACTAACATTATTTAATAAAAGTGTTAAATAATAATAAATAAAATAGAAACAAAAAAGAAAAACAAAACAAAAAAAGAACCTCCACAATATCTGCATTTGAATAAATACCCAATTTTTTTTTTTTTTTTTTTTTTTTTTTTTTTTTTTTTTTTTTTTTTTTAATGATTATTTCCTGGAAGAATTGAATCACACCAGAAATATGCACACATACTAAACACATTTTTATTTGATCACAACAATATCACAAAATTTTCCTGTTAAAACTAAAATTCAGTTTTACATTCATTACAGTTGAAGATCCTGGTCAAATGTTCATATTCTATTAGTTCATAACTAACATCATAACATTATTTTTTGTGCGATACCAACAAAATAACTAACATTATTTAATAAAAGTGTTAAATAATAGGAAATAAAATAGAGATAAAAAAGAAAAAAAAAAGAAAAAATGAACCATCCATAATATCTGCATTTGAATAAATACCTTTTTTTTGTTGTTTGTTTTTTTTTGTTTTTTTTTCACTAAAAAAAAGACAAAAATTTGGAGTTGTCATTATTTATAGATTATTATATTAATAATTTTACTGGTTCGGCCCATTTCAGATCAAATTTAGCTGAATATGGCCCCTGAACTAAAAAGATATAAATGAAGTTATTCTGAAAAAAAAAAAAAAAAGATACCAAACATGGGTATAATTAACATTTCTTTATATTGTATATAAAAAAAAAAGTACTCAAAATAAGCCCCATCTTCACTGTAACTGTGTCTGTCACTGTCTTATAATGTGCCCTGAAATGACCAAAAATAGTCACTTACCCATAAAAACTGTTAAACATCCTAAATCTCTCATTGATGTACATTCTGAGTGCGTTATTTAGTAAAAAACTACAAAACTTAAATTCGTCTCTTTGTCTTTTTTTTGTTATTTTACCCTGTTTTGACCCTAAAACAAAAGCAGCGAAGAAAAGGAACACAAGCAGCTTTTAATGACACAGAAACAGACGCTATTTCACGGCAGAATGTTTCACCGAAGTAATATCTCAATCCACTCCTGACTGTGAGCACTGAACCAAAATGGCCACCAATTACACAATGACCTGAATGCTCTGTGTGGAACTGTGGCGAAAAATAGCAAAAAAAAAAAAACAAAACAAAAAAAAAGAAGAAGCGAACATGCAGAGTGACCGGCACCGCTAGCGAAATAAAACCAGAAATCTGAGAGCAATAGACCGAGGGACCATGTGGCGGTGGGTTCATACCCCGAGGCTCGCTCCAAACCACTTCATCAAGGAAACAAACTGTCCTTTGTACGCCGTAAAACACGTCAGCGGCGCTCACGGCGGGTAGAACGGGGTCATCATTTTTGCAAACGTTACCTGGAAGTGGCTCATAGATCAACAGTCAATAAAGGAAGGGAAAGAACAGACGCTCCGCTCGCATTGTCCACCGCACAAAAGCAGCGTTAGGTTTTAATTAAAAGTCGTCCTTTGAAGAACAATAAACAGGATATTGCACACGGGTAGTCATCTTTTTTTTTTTGTGGGTGTGGGGTCTCACATGAGGATGACTGGAGCGGTGTCAAATGAACGTCCCTCCGGGTTGGGGGGGTGGGGTGGGGGGGCTCAGACAGGTGTTCACGGGATAGAAATTTACAAGGTTATCAGTACAGCTCATATCGCACTTATGACTCATGCACTACAGCAGGGGTGTCGAACATGCGGCCCAGGGGCCAAATGTGGCCCGCCAAAGGGTCCAGTTCGGCCCCCGGGATGTTTTTGCCAACTGCAAAAATTTCACAGTCTTGAATTGAAATAAGAAAAAAAAAAAAAAAAAATATTGAATTAAGGAAAAAATCTTGAATTAAGCCAGAACAAAAAATTTTCAATGAAGTAAAAAAAAAAAAAAATTAAGGGAAAAAAAAAAAAATCTTCAATTAAGGGAAAAAAAATTTGAATAAAGCCAAAAAAAATTCTCATATTTAGCAAAAAAAATCTTGAATTAAGCCAAAAAAAACCTCAATTAAGTAAAAAAAAAAGTCTTGAATTAAGTAAAAAAAAAAAACAAAAAAAAACTTCAATTAAGTTTAAAAAAAAAAAAAAAAATCTTCAATTTAGCAAAAAATCTTCAAGTAAGCCAAAAACAAACCCAAAACAAAATGTAAAAAAAACAAACAAAACAAATCTTCAATTAAGTTAAAAAAAAAACAAAAACAAAAAAACTTGAATTACACCAGAACAAAAAGTTTTCAATTAAGTAAAAAAAATCTTCAATTAAGCCAAAACAAAAAAGTTAAATTAAGTAAAAATAAATCTTGAATTAAGCCAAAAAAAATAATCTCAAATTGAACAAAAAATCTTGAATTAAGCCAAAAAAAAAATCTTCAGTTTAGCAAAAAATCTTGAATTAAGCCCAAAAAAATCTTCAATTAAGTTAAAAAAAAAAAAAATCTTGAATTAAGCAAAAAATAAAAATCTTCAATTAAGCCAAAAAAATCTTCAGTTAAGTAAAACAAATCTTCAATTAAGTTTAAAAAGAAAACCTTGAATTACACCAGAACAAAAAAAATTTTCAATAAAGTAAAAAAAAAATCTTCAATTAAGCCAAAACAAAAAATCTTCAATTAAGTAAAAAAAAAAAAAAAAAAAAAAATTGAATTAAGCCAAAAAAAAAATCTTCAATTAAATAAAAAAAAAAAAAAATCTTCAATTAAGTCAAAAAAATCTAGAATTAACAACTTTTTTTTTTTCTTTCTTTTAGTGCAAAAAATAACGTTAAATTATGAAAATATTCCCATTTCCAAACTATCCTGTAACACTAAAATGTGAATAAACTGAACAAATATGAACAACCTGAAATATCTAAAGAAAATTCAGCCCAATTTGAACTATTTTTCTTCCTGTTCCTCAGTGTTTAGTGTCTTTGTAGATCTGATCCATAATGCACATGGACAAATGAGAAGTTGAGGAATAATATTGTTAAAATTGCACAAAATTTTGTTATGTTTTTTAGTTTCAATTTCAGTCTTTTCAGGGTTTTTTTTTTTTTTTTTTTTTTTTTTTTTTTGATAGTTTAAAAAAATAAGTATTTTCAGAATTTAATGTTTTATTAATTTATTAATTAATTTATTTTTTTTACACCAAAGCAAAGACAAAAATGAGCAGTTGTCATTATTTCTAGGTTATTGTGTTATTATTTTTCCGGTCCGGCCCACTTCAGATCAGATTAAACTGAATGTGGCCCCTGAACTAAAATGACTTGGACACCCCTGGACTACAGGTAAAACAGACATGATGCTACTGGGAAGGGCACTGTATGACAAATGGGAGCGGATTGCTAATAAGATTGCGGCTCAATAATAGATCGATGGGGGTGCGGGCGGTACGAGTAATGCATGTGCGAGATGAGTTTGCTCGACTTAGGCTCAAGGACGACAGGCTTTCACGCGTCGTGTTTTTTATGTCGGGGGTTTACTTTACTTGATGTAATATGAATCGGTTGAACGGATCTGAGCGGATCCCGGGCCGCGTGAGCATCGATTAGACGTTAGCGCTAATCGAATTCTTATCGCGTGAAGGTTAAACCTTTATCGGGCAAGTGACTATTTTTGGTCATTTCCACACATATTACAAGACAGTGAAGGCGACAGTTAGAATGAGGAGAGTGAGGCGATAATGTCAGGTCCAATGCGGTCTACAGGGTCTACAAGGTCCACCTCTGTTTTGTTAGGTACCACGAAGTAATGGTACTAATGTACGGAATGTTCTAATTGTTCTGAAATACATGTTCCTTTCATTTAACATGTGTTTTTCTTGTAGTTTTTATATGTACTTAATGGATTTTTTTTTTTTTGCCTCTTATGGGTAAGGAACCAAATATGATAACTTCATTAACCTTGTAAAGCAGGGGTGTTAAACTCATTTTGGTTCAGGGCCAAATTTAGCCCAATTTGATCTCAAGCGGGCCAGACCAGTAAAATATTGACTTAACAACCTATAAATAATGACAAATCAAAGTTTTTTCTTGATAAACCTGATCTGCACCAACATGTTTAAGTGTAAATCAATTGCTTGTTATTGTTATTAGACTGTAATTAACAGTTGTTGTTTTTTTTTTGTTGTTGTTGTTTTTTTTGCATATTATCTCCAGTATGTTAAAACAAACAACATAACATCAGATTAGCAACATAAAAAAAAAAAAAAAAAAAAAAAAAAATCATAGTTTTTACATGGTACTTCAGTAAATGCATGTTTTTGTTGCTTTAAAAAAAACAACAACAATGGTTTTCAGCTGAGTGGACATTTTTACAACTCCATGAAAAATAGGTTCATAAAATTTTTTTCAACCGCATTGTTTTTTTCATGCCTAAAGAGAAACAAAATTACTCAAAAAATAAATAAATAAATAAATAAAAATTTTTAAAAAATAATAAAAATCTTGATTAAGGTTCTCATAGTTCATGCATGAAAGGGTTAAATTATGAAAACATTTACATTTTACCAAAAAAAAAGTGACTAACTTGAAAAAAACAAAAATTTCATTTGAAAATTTAGTGCAATTTTAACAATACTATGCCTTGACTTATTATGTATACATGTACATTACACACAATGTTACATAAACATTTAGTAACAGGCAGAATATTGTGAAAATTTTGGATTTTGGAACTAAAATTTGAACAATTTCTACAATATTACATCTATTATTATTATTGTTGTTGTTATTATTATTATTATTATTATTATTATTATTATTATTATTATTATTATTATTATTATTAACACAACTACAGATCACAGAGGATCCATAAATGCACCAAACATTTATTAAGAAACAGAATATTGTTCAAATTGCACATTTCGGGTTGTTCATCTTTGTTTTTATTTATGTATTTATTTGCATTTTATTGTGAAAGAATAGTCTGTAAATGTCTTGACTTATTATTTATGCATGTACATTACATAAAGATTTAGTATACATTTATTTCACAATATTTTTTTTTCACAATAAAAGTTTCAACCTTATTATTATTATTATTATTATTATTATTATTATTATTATTATTATTATTATTATTATTATTATTATTATTATTATTAACACAACTACAGATCACAGTGGATCCATAAATGCACCAAACATTTAGTAACAAACAGAATATTGTGAAAATTTTGGATTTTGGAACTAAAATTTGAACAGTTTCTACAATATTACATCTCCTTCTTGTTCTTGTTCTTATTCTTATTCTTATTCTTATTCTTATTCTTATTCTTATTCTTATTATTCTTCTTATTATTATTATTAATATTATTAACACAACTACAGATCACAGTGGATCCATAAATGCACCAAACATTTAGTAACAGGCAGAATATTGTTCAAATTGCACATTTCGGGTTGTTCATCTTTGTTTTTATTTATGTATTTATTTGCATTTTATTGTGAAAGAATAGAATATACAAAAAACTTGAGAAAAAATGAGAATAAAATGAGCAAAATACTTGAAAAATAAGGAAGAAAAAATAAGCAATAAACCTTGAAATATGGCATAAAAGTGCTCAAATCCTTCTAAATTGAGGAGAAAATGAACATAAATACTTGGGAAAAAATGAGATTTCCTTATTTCATACCATCCAGAACTCTGTATTTATTGTGTTAACCCTCAAAAACCTAAACTAAAAATCTACTGATCTAAACTGTTTTTACAGTACACATGAGAAAAGCACCTTTATATATAGGAAATAATTCAAGGCTTGTGTTTTTCTGTCCTTTCCTGTCAGGTTGCCATTGGCGTCCATTTCTTACACTTTGTCACACATATGAAGTGTGTCGCCCTGAAGGGAAAGGGATCAAATCCGACACCTGCCATGTTTTTTTTTTTTTTTTTTTTTTTTTTTTTTCTTCTCCCGCTGTGCCTTTTGCATCTGGCTGCCATGCGTTTCACCTTTACCCTCTGTCAACAGCAACAATGTAAAAGTGGAATTGAAAACAAAGCATCACCTACAGCCCGGAACCAACAAAGACCTGCCACCAAATGAATGAATCGCCTGAAAACGGAGGCGTTTGACGCGCCTGACCCGAAAATTTAATTCATGACTCGTGGGCATGAATGAATGAGCTGTATAGGTTACCGACGGTGACATTAAAAGTATAGAAAATAAGAGTAGAAAAGGTGTGACAGAAGTGCAAAAAAAAAAAAAAAAAAAGTCAAATAATTAAAGCAAGTTTTCCACTTTTATCGTGTTAGAAGGGTTCAATGGCCTGCAGCGTCGCTCTGTTTTTTTGTTTTTTTGTTTTTCTTTTTTTTATGCTAAGAACCATATTATGCAAACCATAAATCATCGCTAACCACAGGGAATGCAACAAGGAAGGAAAACAAACCTCTGTCAATGAAGGTTTAAGGAGAACATGTTGTAGCTTGAGGAAAAACAATAGCCTGCATATTTTCAATACAAAAAAAAAAAAAAAAAAAAAAATGCAAAAAAAATATAAGGTTTGTATCAAACACAGGCCACAGGCGTGTCAAACTCATTTTAGTTCAGGGGCCACATTCAGTTAAATTTGATCTACAGTGGGCCGGACCAGAATAATAATAATAACATCATAACCTATAAATAATGACAACTGCAAATTTTTGGCTTTGTTTTAGTGTAAAAATAACATTAAATTATGAAAATACTTACTTTTATAAACTATCCAAAAAAAAAAAAAAAAAACTTGAAAAAACTGAAATTTCAATCAAAAAACGTAAGAAAATTTAGTGCAATTTTAACAATATTATTCCTCCACTTCTCATTTGTCCATGTGCATTATGGATCAGATCTACAAAGACACTAAACACTGAGGAACAGGAAGAAAAATTGTTCAGATTGTGCGGAATTTTCTTTAGACATTTCAGGTTGTTCATATTTGTTCAGTTCAATCACATTTTAGTGTTACAGGATAGTTTGTAGATGTAAATATTTTCATAATTTAATGCTATTTTTTGCACTAAAACAAAGAAAAAAAAAGTTGTTAATTCTAGATTTTTTGGGGGCTTAATTCAAGAAGTTTTTTTTTACATAATTGAAACTTTTTTTTTGTTTAATTGAAGATTTTTTTTTTTTTTTTGGCTTAATTGAATTTTTTTTTTTTTTTTTTTAACTTAATTGAAGAATTTTTTTTTTTTTTTTTTGGCTCAATTCAAGATTTTTTAACTTAATTTAAGTTTTTTTTGGCTTAATTCAAGATTTTTTTGCTAAATTTGAGATTTTTTTTTTTTTTTTTGGCTTAATTGAAGATTTTTTACTTAATTGAAGATCTTTTTTGGCTTAATTCAAGTTTTTTCTTAACTTAATTCAAGATTTTTTTGGCTTGATTCAAGATTTTTTTTAACTAAATTTGAGTTTTTTTTTTGGATTAATTGAAGATTTTTTTTTTTTACTTAACTGAGTTTTTTTTTTTTTTTTTTTTTTTTTTTTTTACTTAATTGAAGATTTTATTTTATTTTATTTTATTTTTTTGCCTAATTGAGGATTTTTTTGCTTAATTGAATATTTTTTGCTAAATATGATTGTTTTTCCTCAAAAAAATAGATATATATTTTTTGTTTGTTTAATTTAAGATTTTTTTTTACTTAATTGAAGATCTTTTTTTGCTTAATTCAAGACTGTTTCCTTAATTCAAGCTATTGTGGGTTTTTTTTGTTTTTTTTTTATTCATTTTTTTTTTATTCATTGTTTTTTGCTTAATTCAATTGGCAAAAACATCCCAGGGGCCGAACTGGACCCTTTGGTGGGCCGCATGTTTGACACCCCTGCTTTTTTTCTTAAACCAGTTTGAACAACACAATTTCCGATTTTTTTTTTTAATCCCACCCAGGCTGCTTTCATATGTGGTCCTCTAAAAAAAAAACATCTCACTTTGGTCGTATTTTACCAAAAAAACTCGGCTTCATCACATCAGTAAAGTCGTGGAAGGTGTAGTCGAGGCCAGACGGCAACCGATGTCAAAGTTTGACGTTTTTTTTAGAAGTTTCAGTCTGAAGTTTTTCGCTCAGAAGTCTACATTTACGCCGCCTACGTACTTTTGTATATTAGGGGTTCTGTCAGTATATAATGACCGGATGCCTTTAAGTGAAAGACAGCAGTCGTCCACACATTTAAAGACCAGACTGACACATGGATGATATAAATATACATCAGCAGAGTCACCCCAGGTCCTAAAACAACAGTTAGAATAAAACTAAAGTGTCCTATTTTAATAAAACATGTAGACCGACGCACAGAAAGAAAGAGTTTACGACCCCCCTATTAATTTTCACCCTGTAAATTCTTTTTTTTTTTTTTTTATGTTTTATTTATTTATTCTCTTCTTTGTCGATGGATGATTTGTTTTGTTGTTTTTTATCTTTTTTTTTTTTTTTTCTTCTGTGGGTTTTGTTTGATGTTATCGCCCTTATTTATTTTCTAGTTCATACTGGTTGACTGAAGAAGACGCACACGCTATTGTTGTTTTGTGTGATTGTCGTACTCGGATAAAAGAAAAAAAAAAAAAATATGACAGTAGTTGTCGAGGCTGTAAGTTTAAGTGGAAGCAAATATCATTAAAGAGTGATTTTTGACACACTTTGACACTTTTTGCAAGTATGTTTTTCATCCTTTTAATTTTCTCTGTGAAGTGTAATTTTTCTCGGAGAATGGCAGTATGATGAATAGCAATTATCGCAACAGTAGTTTTGCCTCTAATGCGCAGCTCGTTTTTAGTCAAGTCTGTCAACACTGATACTGAACCCGAATTAATTATATTTATAAGGGCTGCTGGAAAATATTGGATTCCTGTTAATGTTTGTTTTTTGTCATGGGATCCCGAATGCTCCCCGTTTGTAAGATACGGAGCCAAGCGCTCGAGGCTGCGACGTGTGCGTATGAGCGCTTCTACGAAACTGCTCCGAAAAAACAGGACAAACCAGATGTAGACTAATGTTATGAAGTAAGTTTGGAAGCACTTTGGGTCTATTTTGAAAATAAATACTTACTGAGATTAAAGAGAAAGTATTTGTCAGATAAAACACATTTTTATATTGTTTTACATTATATTTAATACCAAAATCCGCGTGTAACATGGCAAAAAGGACACGAAAATTACACACTAGTATTTTTTCGATTTTCTTATTCTCTCACAGGTGCATTTTGGGAATTCAACTAATTATGTAAGGCAGAGTGTTTCATAAAAAATGGCTGCTCATTCGCGATTTATATGCGTTTAACCGGGCAGGTTCTGTATGTAACATAAGTGGACACAATGGGTTACATACAAAACCTGGAATGAGACTCAGTATTTGGCCTTTGTGCTTAAATACAAAATGGAAGTAGAACTTCACAAAATATTCCAAGTTCTCCATTATTCGATGAGTGGGTACGACTTTATTCTTATTATATTATGACTTTAATCTGAAAATATTACGACTTTATTCTTATTATATTATGACTTTAATCTGAAAATATTACAACTTTATTTTCATTATATTATGACTTTATTCTGAAAATATTACAACTTTATTCTGATTATATAATGACTTTAATCTGAAAATATTACGACTTTATTCTTATTATATTATGACTTTAATCTGAAAATATTACAACTTTATTTTCATTATATTATGACTTTATTCTGAAAATTTTACAACTTTATTCTGATTATATAATGACTTTATTCTGAAAATATTACGACTTTATTCTCATTATATTATGTCTTTATTCTGAAAATATTACGACTTTATTCTCATTATATTATGTCTTTATTCTGAAAATATTACGACTTTATTCTCATTATATAATGACTTTATTCTGAAAATATTACAACTTTATTCTGATTATATAATGACTTTATTCTGAAAATATTACGACTTTATTCTCATTATATTATGTCTTTATTCTGAAAATATTACGACTTTATTCTCATTATATTATGTCTTTATTCTGAAAATATTACAACTTTATTCTCATTATATTATGTCTTTATTCTGAAAATATTACGACATTATTCTCATTATATTATGATTTTATTCTGGAAATAATGTGACTTTATTCTCATTATATGATGACTTTATTCTGAACATTTTACGACTTTATTCTCATTATATTATGAATTTATTCTGGAAATTTTACGACTTTATTCTCATTATATTATGACTTTATTCTGGAAATAATACGACATTATTCTCATTACATAATCACTTTATTCTGGAAATATTACGACTTTATTCTCATTATATTATGACTTTATTCTGGAAATATTACGACTTTATTTTCATTATATTATGACTTTATTCTGAAAATATTACAACATTATTCTCATTATA